>NW_027223226.1:2500-15000 GCF_043380555.1 Nothobranchius furzeri | reverse complement strand
TAGTATAGCCCAAGTGGAGCACTTGGGTCGGACTAGGGAGGCTGTGTCGTGCCCCCTGGAGGTCTAAAGGATGACCAGTAGTTGTGGTTCTCGCCCCGGGACTTGGGTCAGAGAATAGCCCAAGTGGGACACTTGTGTCGGACTAGGGAGGCTCTGCCGTGCCCCCTGGAGGTCTAAAGGATGACCAGTAGTTGTGGTTCTCGCCCCGGGACTTGGGTCAGAGTATAGCCCAAGTGGAGCACTTGTGTCGGACTAGGGAGGCTGTGCCGTGCCCCCTGGAGGTCTAAAGGATGACCATTAGTTGTGGTTCTCGCCCCGGGACTTGGGTCAGAGTACAGCCCAAGTGGAGCACTTGCGTCGGACTAGGGAGGCTGTGCCGTGCCCCCTGGAGGTCTAAAGGATGACCAGTAGTTGTGGTTCTCGCCCCGGGACTTGGGTCAGAGTATAGCCCAAGTGGAGCACTTGTGTCGGCCTAGGGAGGCTGTGCCGGGCCCCCTGGAGGTCTAAAGGATGACCATGAGGTCAAAAGGATGACCAGTAGTTGTGGTTCTCGCCCCGGGACTTGGGTCAGAGTATAGCCCAAGTGGAGCACTTGTGTCGGACTAGGGAGGCTGTGCCGTGCCCCCTGGAGGTCTAAAGGATGACCAGTAGTTGTGGTTCTCGCCCCGGGACTTGGGTCAGAGTATAGCCCAAGTGGAGCACTTGTGTCGGACTAGGGAGGCTGTGCCGTGCCCCCTGGAGGTCTAAAGGATGACCAGTAGTTGTGGTTCTCGCCCCGGGACTTGGGTCATAGTATAGCCCAAGTGGAGCACTTGGGTCGGACTAGGGAGGCTGTGTCGTGCCCCCTGGAGGTCTAAAGGATGACCAGTAGTTGTGGTTCTCGCCCCGGGACTTGGGTCAGAGAATAGCCCAAGTGGGACACTTGTGTCGGACTAGGGAGGCTCTGCCGTGCCCCCTGGAGGTCTAAAGGATGACCAGTAGTTGTGGTTCTCGCCCCGGGACTTGGGTCAGAGTATAGCCCAAGTGGAGCACTTGTGTCGGACTAGGGAGGCTGTGCCGTGCCCCCTGGAGGTCTAAAGGATGACCATTAGTTGTGGTTCTCGCCCCGGGACTTGGGTCAGAGTACAGCCCAAGTGGAGCACTTGCGTCGGACTAGGGAGGCTGTGCCGGGCCCCCTGGAGGTCTAAAGGATGACCAGTAGTTGTGGTTCTCGCCCCGGGCCGTGGGTCTGAGTATGGCCCAAGTGGGACACTTGTGTCGGACTAGGGAGGCTCTGCCGTGCCCCCTTGAGGTCTAAAGGATGACCAGTAGTTGTGGTTCTCGCCCCGGGACTTGGGTCATAGTATAGCCCAAGTGGGACACTTGTGTCGGACTAGGGAGGCTCTGCCGTGCCCCCTTGAGGTCTAAAGGATGACCATGAGGTCAAAAGGATGACCAGTAGTTGTGGTTCTCGCCCCGGGACTTGGGTCAGAGTATGGCCCAAGTGGTGCACTTGTGTCGGTCTAGGGAGGCTGTGCCGGTCCCCCTGGAGGTCTAAAGGATGACCAGTAGTTGTGGTTCTCGCCCCGGGACTTGGGTCAGAGTATAGCCCAAGTGGAGCACTTGTGTCGGACTAGGGAGGCTGTGCCGGGCCCCCTGGAGGTCTAAAGGATGACCAGTAGTTGTGGTTCTCACCCCGGGTCGTGGGTCCGAGTCTGGCCCGAGTAGAGCACTTTGGTCGGCTACCGGGGGGTGTGCCGTGCCCCCTGGAGGTCTAAAGGATGACCAGTAGTTGTGGTTCTCGCCCCGGGACTTGGGTCAGAGTATAGCCCAAGTGGAGCACTTGTGTCGGCCTAGGGAGGCTGTGCCGGGCCCCCTGGAGATCTAAAGGATGACCATGAGGTCAAAAGGATGACCAGTAGTTGTGGTTCTCGCCCCGGGACTTGGGTCAGAGTATAGCCCAAGTGGAGCACTTGTGTCGGCCTAGGGAGGCTGTGCCGGGCCCCCTGGAGGTCTAAAGGATGACCAGTAGTTGTGGTTCTCGCACCGGGACTTGGGTCAGAGTACAGCCCAAGTGGAGCACTTGTGTCGGTCTAGGGAGGCTGTGCCGGGCCCCCTGGAGGTCTAAAGGATGACCATGAGGTCAAAAGGATGACCAGTAGTTGTGGTTCTCGCCCCGGGACTTGGGTCAGAGTATAGCCCAAGTGGAGCACTTGTGTCGGACTAGGGAGGCTGTGCCGTGCCCCCTGGAGGTCTAAAGGATGACCAGTAGTTGTGGTTCTCGCCCCGGGACTTGGGTCAGAGTATAGCCCAAGTGGAGCACTTGTGTCGGCCTAGGGAGGCTGTGCCGGGCCCCCTGGAGGTCTAAAGGATGACCATGAGGTCAAAAGGATGACCAGTAGTTGTGGTTCTCGCCCCGGGACTTGGGTCAGAGTATAGCCCAAGTGGAGCACTTGTGTCGGACTAGGGAGGCTGTGCCGTGCCCCCTGGAGGTCTAAAGGATGACCAGTAGTTGTGGTTCTCGCCCCGGGACTTGGGTCAGAGTATAGCCCAAGTGGAGCACTTGTGTCGGACTAGGGAGGCTGTGCCGTGCCCCCTGGAGGTCTAAAGGATGACCAGTAGTTGTGGTTCTCGCCCCGGGACTTGGGTCATAGTATAGCCCAAGTGGAGCACTTGGGTCGGACTAGGGAGGCTGTGTCGTGCCCCCTGGAGGTCTAAAGGATGACCAGTAGTTGTGGTTCTCGCCCCGGGACTTGGGTCAGAGAATAGCCCAAGTGGGACACTTGTGTCGGACTAGGGAGGCTCTGCCGTGCCCCCTGGAGGTCTAAAGGATGACCAGTAGTTGTGGTTCTCGCCCCGGGACTTGGGTCAGAGTATAGCCCAAGTGGAGCACTTGTGTCGGACTAGGGAGGCTGTGCCGTGCCCCCTGGAGGTCTAAAGGATGACCATTAGTTGTGGTTCTCGCCCCGGGACTTGGGTCAGAGTACAGCCCAAGTGGAGCACTTGCGTCGGACTAGGGAGGCTGTGCCGGGCCCCCTGGAGGTCTAAAGGATGACCAGTAGTTGTGGTTCTCGCCCCGGGCCGTGGGTCTGAGTATGGCCCAAGTGGGACACTTGTGTCGGACTAGGGAGGCTCTGCCGTGCCCCCTTGAGGTCTAAAGGATGACCAGTAGTTGTGGTTCTCGCCCCGGGACTTGGGTCATAGTATAGCCCAAGTGGGACACTTGTGTCGGACTAGGGAGGCTCTGCCGTGCCCCCTTGAGGTCTAAAGGATGACCATGAGGTCAAAAGGATGACCAGTAGTTGTGGTTCTCGCCCCGGGACTTGGGTCAGAGTATGGCCCAAGTGGTGCACTTGTGTCGGTCTAGGGAGGCTGTGCCGGTCCCCCTGGAGGTCTAAAGGATGACCAGTAGTTGTGGTTCTCGCCCCGGGACTTGGGTCAGAGTATAGCCCAAGTGGAGCACTTGTGTCGGACTAGGGAGGCTGTGCCGGGCCCCCTGGAGGTCTAAAGGATGACCAGTAGTTGTGGTTCTCACCCCGGGTCGTGGGTCCGAGTCTGGCCCGAGTAGAGCACTTTGGTCGGCTACCGGGGGGTGTGCCGTGCCCCCTGGAGGTCTAAAGGATGACCAGTAGTTGTGGTTCTCGCCCCGGGACTTGGGTCAGAGTATAGCCCAAGTGGAGCACTTGTGTCGGCCTAGGGAGGCTGTGCCGGGCCCCCTGGAGATCTAAAGGATGACCATGAGGTCAAAAGGATGACCAGTAGTTGTGGTTCTCGCCCCGGGACTTGGGTCAGAGTATAGCCCAAGTGGAGCACTTGTGTCGGCCTAGGGAGGCTGTGCCGGGCCCCCTGGAGGTCTAAAGGATGACCAGTAGTTGTGGTTCTCGCACCGGGACTTGGGTCAGAGTACAGCCCAAGTGGAGCACTTGTGTCGGTCTAGGGAGGCTGTGCCGGGCCCCCTGGAGGTCTAAAGGATGACCAGTAGTTGTGGTTCTCGCCCCGGGCCGTGGGTCTGAGTATGGCCCAAGTGGGGCACTTGCGTCGGACTGGGGAGGCTCTGCCGCGCCCCCTGGAGGTCAAAAGGATGACCAGTAGTTGTGGTTCTCACCCCGGGTCGTGGGTCCGAGTCTGGCCCGAGTAGAGCACTTTGGTCGGCTACCGGGGGGTGTGCCGTGCCCCCTGGAGCCATGGGAGTGAGCTCCAGCAGACTGGTATTTTTCGGAGAACCAGGCCCACACTCCTCAGACTTTGTGCCCAGGGACAGGCCACCAAAATCGGCCGCGGCTCGTGCACTTTGCCCCTGCGTTTCTCCCAGAACCAGAGCCGGAAAAATCCCAAAATTGATGCCCAGAGATAGTCGACTCTGCCTGGAATAGATTGCCACCCAAACCCGCCAACTCACGCTGGTTTTCCGATGGCCTCACCTACTAACCCGAGCATGGTCATCGCTCGCACCTTCCAAAACCTCCAGGGGCGCAGGCACTTTTCATTTACTGGCCATAAGGCCGACCGCCTTAAGCGTTAAGCGATAAGCGAAAGGCTTAGTTTGGACTTAGTTTTTGGAGCGACGAGGTCGCCGTTTTGTCAATTCTGAACCGATTTTCACGCGGTTTTCGACTGCCTGCGCCTGGGGAGCCGCCCAGAAGCCCCAGGCAGTGTTCTGGGTGGACTTCCGGACCGGTCCGGACCCGGTACCGGCCGGGGGAACCGCACCACGCCTCTCGGGCGTTTCTACACCGATTTTCGCGGGGTTTTCGACTGCATAGACGGGGCCACCTGCTGCAGGGCCCGAGGGAGGGCCTTACTGAGCTGGGTCCGACGCAGGGCCCGGTTCCTGGAGCCCGCTGGGGGGGGGGGGGGGTTCTCTAAGGCTCACGGCGGGCTGCTGAGGGGCCGGATCGGATGCAGACAGGCGCTCCTCTGCCCAGGTCTTTGCTCCCCTGCCCCACTAGGAATGGAAGACACACTGCCAACAGCTTCTGGAGGGTGATGGGCCCTGCTGCAGACCAGGTCCGACCCAGGTTTCAGCTATCCCACCCCGCAGGGACTTAAAGACACACTGCCATCAGCTTCTGGAGGCTGCTGAGCTCTACTATAGAGCAGGTCCGACCCAGGTTTCAGCTCCTGCAGCCCACTAGGACTTAAACACACACTGCCATCAGCGTCTGGATGGTGATGGGCCCTGCTGCAGACCAGGTCCGACCCAGGTTTCAGCTATCCCACCCCGCAGGGACTTAAAGACACACTGCCATCAGCTTCTGGAGGCTGCTGAGCTCTACTATAGAGCAGGTCCGACCCAGGTTTCAGCTCCTGCAGCCCACTAGGACTTAAACACACACTGCCATCAGCGTCTGGATGGTGATGGGCCCTGCTGCAGACCAGGTCCGACCCAGGTATCAGCTCCTGCACCCCGCAGGGAATTGAAGACACACTGCCATCAGCTTCTGGAGGCTGCTGAGCTCTGCTATAGACCAGGTCCGACCCAGGTTTCAGCTCCTGCACCCCGCAGGGAACTAAACACACACTGCCATCTGCAACTGGAGGCTGCTGAGCCCTGCTGCAGACCAGGTCCGACCCAGGTTATGGCTCTCCCACCCCCCTGGGACTTAAACACACACAGCCATCAGCTTCTGGATGGTGATGGGCCCTGCTGCAGACCAGGTCCGACCCAGGTTTCAGCTCCTCAACCCCGCAGGGACTTAAACCCACACCGCCATCAGCTTCTGGAGGGTGATGGGCCCTGCTGCGGGCCAGGTCCGACCCAGGTTTCAGCTCTCCCACCCCGCAGGGACTTAAACACACACAGCCATCAGCTTCTGGGGGCTGCTGAGCCCTGCTGCAGACCAGGTCCGACCCAGGTTTCAGCTCTCCCACCCCGCAGGGTCTTTAACACACACACTGCCATCAGCTGCTGGAGGCTGCTGAGCTCCGCTATAGACCAGGTCCGACCCAGGTTTCTGCTCCTGCACCCCGCAGGGAATGAAAGACACACTGCCATCAGCTTCTGGAGGCTGCTGAGCCCTGCTGCAGACCAGGTCCGACCCAGGTATCGGCTCTCCAACCAGGCAGAGACTTAAACACACACACACACACACACACTGCCATCAGCTTCTGGGGGCTGCTGAGCTCTGCTGTAGACCGGGTCCGACCCAGGTTTCTGCTCCTCCACCCCGCAGGGACTTAAACACACACTGCCACCAGCTTCTGGAGGGTGATGGGCCCTGCTTTAGACCAGGTCTGACCCGGGATATAGCTCTCCCACCCCGCAGGGACTTAAACACTCACTGCCATCAGCTGCTGGAGGCTGCCGAGCTCTGCTGCAGACCAGGTCCCACCCAGGTTTCTGCTCCTGCACCCCGCAGGGACTTAAACACACACTGCCACCAGCTTCTGGAGGGTGATGGGCCCTGCTGTGGACCAGGTCCGACCCGGATATCAGCTCTCCCACCAGGCAGGGACTTAAACACACACTGCAATCAGCTGCTGGAGGCTGCTGAGCTCTACTATAGACCAGGTCCGACCCAGGTTTCAGCTCTCCCACCAGGCAGTGACTTAAAGACACACTGCCATCAGCTGCTGGAGGCTGCTGAGCTCTTCTATAGACCAGGTCCGACCCAGGTTTCAGCTCTCACACCAGGCAGGGACTTAAACACACACTGCCATCAGCTGCTGGAGGCTGCTGAGCTCTGCTATAGACCAGGTCCGACCCAGGTTTCAGCTCTCCCACCAGGCAGGGACTTAAAGACACACTGCCATCAGCTGCTGGAGGCTGCCGAGCCCTGCTGCAGACCATGTCCGACCCAGGTTTCAGCTCTCCCACCAGGCAGGGACTTAGAGGCACGCTGCCATCAGCTTCTGGAGGCTGCTGAGCTCTGCCATAGACCAGGTCCGACCGAGGTTTCAGCTCTCCCACCCCGCAGGGACTTAAACACACACTGCCATCAGCTGCTGGAGGCTGCTGAGCTCTGCTATAGACCAGGTCCGACCCGGGATATAGCTCTCCCACCCCGCAGGGACTTAAACACACACTGCCATCAGCTGCTGGAGGCTGCTGAGCTCTTCTATAGACCAGGTCCGACCCAGGTTTCAGCTCTCCCACCCCGCAGGGACTTGAACACACACTGCCATCAGCTTCTGGAGGCTGCTGAGCTCTGCTATAGACCAGGTCCGACCCAGGTTTCTGCTCCTCCACCCCGCAGGGAATTAAAGACACACTGCCATCAGCTTCTGGATGGTGATGGGCCCTGCTGCAGACCAAGTCCGACCCGGGTTACAGCTCTCCCACCAGGCAGGGAATTAAACACACACTGCCATCAGCTGCTGGAGGCTGCTGAGCTCCGCTATAGACCAGGTCCGACCCGGGTTCCTGCTCCTGCACCCCGCAGGGACCAAAACACACACACTGCCATCAGCTTCTGGAGGCTGCTGAGCTCTTCTATAGACCAGGTCCGACCCAGGTTTCAGCTCTCCCACCAGGCAGGGACTTAAACACACACTGCCATCACCTTCTGCTGGCTGCTGAGCTCTGCTGCAGACCAGGTCCGACCCAGGTTTCAGCTCCTGCACCCCGCAGGGAACTAAACACACACTGCCGTCACCTTCTGCTGGCTGCTGAGCCCTGCTGCAGACCAGGTCCGACCCAGGTTTCAGCTCCTGCACCCCGCAGTGGATTAAAGACACACTGCCATCAGGTTCTGGAGGCTGCTGAGCTCTGCTGCAGACCAGGTCCGACCCAGGTTATGGCTCTCCCACCCCGCAGGGACTTAAACACACACCGCCGTCAGCTTCTGGATGGTGATGGGCCCTGCTGCAGACCAGGTCCGACCCACGTTTCAGCTCTCCCACCCCGCAGGGGATGAAACACACACTGCCATCAGCTTCTGGAGGCTGCTGAGCTCTGCTAAAGACCAGGTCCGACCCAGCTTTCAGCTCTCCCACCAGGCAGGGAGTTAAAGACACACTGTCATCGGCTTCTGGAGGGTGCTGAGCCCTGCTGCACACCAAGTCTGACCCAGGTTTCAGCTCATCCACCCCGCAGGGACCTAAACACACACTGCCATCAGCTTCTGAGTGGTAATGGGCCCTGCTGCAGACCAGGTCCGACCCAGGTTTCAGCTCCTCCACCCCGCCATCACCAGCTGGAGGCTGGCTGCTGCTCCTGCACCCTGCCATCAGCTGCTGGAGGCTTCTGTTCCTCCACCCCGCCATCAGCAGCTGGAGGCTGGCTGCTGGAGGCTGGCTGCTGCTCCTCCACCCCGCCATCACCAGCTGGAGGCTGGTTGCAGCTCCTGCACCCCGCCATCAGCTGCTGGAGGCTGCCTGCAGCCCCTGCACCCCGCCATCAGCTGCTGGAGGCTGGCTGCAGCTCCTGCACACCGCCATCAGCTGCTGGAGGCTGCCTGCAGCTCCTGCACCCCGCCATCAGCTGCTGGAGGCTGGCTGCTGCTCCTGCACCCCGCCAGCAGCTGCTGGAGGCTGGCTGCTGCTCCTCCACCCAACCATCAGCTGCTGGACGCTGGCTGCTGCTCCTGCACCCCGCCATCAGCTGCTGGAGGCTGGCTGCTGCTCCTCCACCACCCAACCATCAGCTGCTGGACGCTGGCTGCAGCTCCTCCACCCCGCCATCAGCTGCTGGTGGCTGGCTGCAGCTCCTTCACCCCGCCATCAGCTGCTGGTGGCTGGCTGCAGCTCCTTCACCCCGCCATCACCAGCTGGAGGCTGGCTGCTGCTCCTGCACCCCGCCATCAGCTGCTGGAGGCTGCCTGCAGCTCCTGCGCCCCGCCATCAGCTGCTGGAGGCTGGCTGCTGCTCCTGCACCCTGCCATCAGCTGTTCGAGGCTGGCTGCAGCTCCTCCACCCCACCATCACCAGCTGGAGGCTGGTTGCAGCTCCTGCACCCCGTCATCAGCAGCTGGAGGCTGCCTGCTGCTCCTGCACCCCGCCATCAGCTGCTGGAGGCTGCCTGCAGCTCCTGCACCCCGCCATCATTTGCTGGAGGCTGGCTGCAGCTCCTGCAACCCGCCATCAGCTGCTGGAGGCTGGCTGCTGCTCCTCCACCCCACCATGACCTGCTGGAGGCTGGCTGCAGCTCCTTCACACCGCCATCAGCTGATGGATGCTGGCTGAACGCTGGAGGCTGGCTGCTGCTCCCACACACCGCCATCAGCTCCTGGAGGCTGGCTGGCTGCTGGAGGCTGTCTGCTGCTGCTCCTCCACCCCGCCATCACCAGCTGGAGGCTGGCTGCTGGAGGCTGGCTGCAGCTCCTGCACCCCACCATCAGCTGCTGGAGGCTGGCTTCTGCTCCTCCACCCCGCCATCAGCTGCTGGGGGCTGGCTGCTGGAGGCTGGCTGCAGCTCCTCCACCCCGCCATCACCAGCTGGAGGCTGGTTGCAGCTCCTGCACCCCGCCATCAGCTGCTGGAGGCTGCCTGCTGCTCCTGCACCCCGCCATCAGCTGCTGGAGGCTGCCTGCACCTCCTGCACCCCGCCATCAGCTGCTGGAGGCTGGCTTCTGCTCCTCCACCCCGCCATCAGCTGATGGAGGCTGCCTGCTTCTCCACCCCGCCATCACTAGCTGGAGGCTGGCTGCTGGAGGCTGGCTGCAGCTCCTCCACCCCGCCATCAGCTGCTGGAGGCTGCCTGCAGCTCCTGCACCCCGCCATCACCAGCTGGAGGCTGGCTTCTGCTCCTCCACCCCGCCATCAGCTGATGGAGGCTGCCTGCTTCTCCACCCCGCCATCACTAGCTGGAGGCTGGCTGCTGGAGGCTGGCTGCAGCTCCTCCACCCCGCCATCAGCTGCTGGAGGCTGGCTGCTGCTCCTGCACCCCGCCATCAGCTGCTGGAGGCTGGCTGCTGCTCCTCCACCCAACCATCAGCTGCTGGACGCTGGCTGCAGCTCCTCCACCCCACCATCAGCTGCTGGACGCTGGCTGCAGCTCCTCCACCCCGCCATCAGCTGCTGGAGGCTGCCTGCAGCTCCTGCACCCCGCCATCAGCTGCTGGAGGCTGCCTGCAGCTCCTGCACCCCGCCATCAGCTGCTGGTGGCTGGCTGCAGCTCCTTCACCCCGCCATCACCAGCTGGAGGCTGGCTGCTGCTCCTGCACCCCGCCATCAGCTGCTGGAGGCTGCCTGCAGCTCCTGCGCCCCGCCATCAGCTGCTGGAGGCTGGCTGCTGCTCCTGCACCCTGCCATCAGCTGTTCGAGGCTGGCTGCAGCTCCTCCACCCCACCATCACCAGCTGGAGGCTGGTTGCAGCTCCTGCACCCCGTCATCAGCAGCTGGAGGCTGCCTGCTGCTCCTGCACCCCGCCATCAGCTGCTGGAGGCTGCCTGCAGCTCCTGCACCCCGCCATCATTTGCTGGAGGCTGGCTGCAGCTCCTGCAACCCGCCATCAGCTGCTGGAGGCTGGCTGCTGCTCCTCCACCCCACCATGACCTGCTGGAGGCTGGCTGCAGCTCCTTCACACCGCCATCAGCTGATGGATGCTGGCTGAACGCTGGAGGCTGGCTGCTGCTCCCACACACCGCCATCAGCTCCTGGAGGCTGGCTGGCTGCTGGAGGCTGTCTGCTGCTGCTCCTCCACCCCGCCATCACCAGCTGGAGGCTGGCTGCTGGAGGCTGGCTGCAGCTCCTGCACCCCACCATCAGCTGCTGGAGGCTGGCTTCTGCTCCTCCACCCCGCCATCAGCTGCTGGGGGCTGGCTGCTGGAGGCTGGCTGCAGCTCCTCCACCCCGCCATCACCAGCTGGAGGCTGGTTGCAGCTCCTGCACCCCGCCATCAGCTGCTGGAGGCTGCCTGCTGCTCCTGCACCCCGCCATCAGCTGCTGGAGGCTGCCTGCACCTCCTGCACCCCGCCATCAGCTGCTGGAGGCTGGCTTCTGCTCCTCCACCCCGCCATCAGCTGATGGAGGCTGCCTGCTTCTCCACCCCGCCATCACTAGCTGGAGGCTGGCTGCTGGAGGCTGGCTGCAGCTCCTCCACCCCGCCATCAGCTGCTGGAGGCTGCCTGCAGCTCCTGCACCCCGCCATCACCAGCTGGAGGCTGGCTTCTGCTCCTCCACCCCGCCATCAGCTGATGGAGGCTGCCTGCTTCTCCACCCCGCCATCACTAGCTGGAGGCTGGCTGCTGGAGGCTGGCTGCAGCTCCTCCACCCCGCCATCAGCTGCTGGAGGCTGGCTGCTGCTCCTGCACCCCGCCATCAGCTGCTGGAGGCTGGCTGCTGCTCCTCCACCCAACCATCAGCTGCTGGACGCTGGCTGCAGCTCCTCCACCCCACCATCAGCTGCTGGACGCTGGCTGCAGCTCCTCCACCCCGCCATCAGCTGCTGGAGGCTGCCTGCAGCTCCTGCACCCCGCCATCAGCTGCTGGAGGCTGCCTGCAGCTCCTGCACCCCGCCATCACCAGCTGGAGGCTGGCTTCTGCTCCTCCACCCCGCCATCAGCTGATGGAGGCTGCCTGCTTCTCCACCCCGCCATCACTAGCTGGAGGCTGGCTGCTGGAGGCTGGCTGCTGCTCCTCCACCCAACCATCAGCTGCTGGACGCTGGCTGCAGCTCCTCCACCCCACCATCAGCTGCTGGACGCTGGCTGCAGCTCCTGCACCCCGCCATCAGCTGCTGGAGGCTGGCTTCTGCTCCTCCACCCCGCCATCAGCTGCTGGAGGCTGCCTGCTGCTCCTGCACCCCGCCATCAGCTGCTGGAGGCTGGCTGCTGCTCCTGCACCCCGCCATCAGCTGCTGGAGGCTGGCTGCTGGAGGCTGGCTGCAGCTCCTCCACCCCACCATCAGCTGCTGGACGCTGGCTGCAGCTCCTCCACCCCACCATCAGCTGCTGGACGCTGGCTGCAGCTCCTGCACCCCGCCATCAGCTGCTGGAGGCTGGCTTCTGCTCCTCCACCCCGCCATCAGCTGACGGAGGCTGCCTGCTTCTCCACCCCGCCATCACTAGCTGGAGGCTGGCTGCTGGAGGCTGGCTGCAGCTCCTCCACCCCACCATCAGCTGCTGGACGCTGGCTGCAGCTCCTGCACCCCGCCATCAGCTGCTGGAGGCTGGCTTCTGCTCCTCCACCCCGCCATCAGCTGACGGAGGCTGCCTGCTTCTCCACCCCGCCATCACTAGCTGGAGGCTGGCTGCTGGAGGCTGGCTGCAGCTCCTCCACCCCGCCATCAGCTGCTGGAGGCTGGCTGCTGCTCCTGCACCCCGCCATCAGCTGCTGGACGCTGGCTGCAGCTCCTCCACCCCGCCATCACCAGCTGGAGGCTGCCTGCTGCTCTTCCACCCCGCCATCAGCTGATGGACGCTGGCTGCAGCTCCTCCACCCCGCCATCAGCTGCTGGAGGCTGGCTGGCCGCTGGAGGCTGGCTGCTGCTCCCACACACCGCCATCAGCTGCTGGAGGCTGGCTGGCTGCTGGAGGCTGGCTGCTGCTGCTCCTCCTCCCCGCCATCACCAGCTGGAGGCTGGCTGCTGCTCCTACACCCCGCCATCAGCTGATGGAGGCTGCCTGCTCCTCCGCCCCGCC
>NW_027223225.1:25000-35000 GCF_043380555.1 Nothobranchius furzeri | reverse complement strand
CAAGTGGAGCACTTGTGTCGGCCTAGGGAGGCTCTGCCGTGCCCCATGGAGGTCTAAAGGATGACCATGAGGTCAAAAGGATGACCAGTAGTTGTGGTTCTCGCCCCGGGACTTGGGTCAGAGTATAGCCCAAGTGGAGCACTTGTGTCGGACTAGGGAGGCTGTGCCGTGCCCCCTGGAGGTCTAAAGGATGACCAGTAGTTGTGGTTCTCGCCCCGGGACTTGGGTCAGAGTATAGCCCAAGTGGAGCACTTGGGTCGGACTAGGGAGGCTGTGTCGTGCCCCCTGGAGGTCTAAAGGATGACCAGTAGTTGTGGTTCTCGCCCCGGGACTTGGGTCAGAGAATAGCCCAAGTGGAGCACTTGTGTCGGACTAGGGAGGCTGTGCCGTGCCCCCTGGAGGTCTAAAGGATGACCAGTAGTTGTGGTTCTCGCCCCGGGACTTGGGTCAGAGTATAGCCCAAGTGGAGCACTTGTGTCGGACTAGGGAGGCTGTGCCGTGCCCCCTGGAGGTCTAAAGGATGACCAGTAGTTGTGGTTCTCGCCCCGGGTCGTGGGTCCGAGTATAGCCCAAGTGGAGCACTTGTGTCGGACTAGGGAGGCTGTGCCGTGCCCCCTGGAGGTCTAAAGGATGACCAGTAGTTGTGGTTCTCGCCCCGGGACTTGGGTCAGAGTATAGCCCAAGTGGAGCACTTGTGTCGGACTAGGGAGGCTGTGCCGTGCCCCCTGGAGGTCTAAAGGATGACCAGTAGTTGTGGTTCTCGCCCCGGGACTTGGGTCAGAGTTTAGCCCAAGTGGAGCACTTGTGTCGGTCTAGGGAGGCTGTGCCGGGCCCCCTGGAGGTCTAAAGGATGACCATTAGTTGTGGTTCTCGCCCCGGGACTTGGGTCAGAGTATAGCCCAAGTGGAGCACTTGTGTCGGCCTAGGGAGGCTGTGCCGGGCCCCACTGGAGGTCTAAAGGATGACCATTAGTTGTGGTTCTCGCCCCGGGACTTGGGTCAGAGTATAGCCCAAGTGGAGCACTTGTGTCGGACTAGGGAGGCTGTGCCGGGCCCCCTGGAGGTCTAAAGGATGACCAGTAGTTGTGGTTCTCGCCCCGGGACTTGGGTCCGAGTATAGCCCAAGTGGAGCACTTGTGTCGGACTAGGGAGGCTGTGCCGTGCCCCCTGGAGGTCTAAAGGATGACCAGTAGTTGTGGTTCTCACCCCGGGTCGTGGGTCCGAGTATAGCCCAAGTGGAGCACTTGTGTCGGACTAGGGAGGCTGTGCCGTGCCCCCTGGAGGTCTAAAGGATGACCAGTAGTTGTGGTTCTCACCCCGGGTCGTGGGTCCGAGTCTGGCCCGAGTAGAGCACTTTGGTCGGCTACCGGGGGGTGTGCCGTGCCCCCTGGAGGTCTAAAGGATGACCAGTAGTTGTGGTTCTCGCCCCGGGACTTGGGTCCGAGTATAGCCCAAGTGGAGCACTTGTGTCGGACTAGGGAGGCTGTGCCGTGCCCCCTGGAGGTCTAAAGGATGACCAGTAGTTGTGGTTCTCACCCCGGGTCGTGGGTCCGAGTATAGCCCAAGTGGAGCACTTGTGTCAGACTAGGGAGGCTGTGCCGTGCCCCCTGGAGGTCTAAAGGATGACCAGTAGTTGTGGTTCTCACCCCGGGTCGTGGGTCCGAGTCTGGCCCGAGTAGAGCACTTTGGTCGGCTACCGGGGGGTGTGCCGTGCCCCCTGGAGGTCTAAAGGATGACCAGTAGTTGTGGTTCTCGCCCCGGGACTTGGGTCAGAGAATAGCCCAAGTGGAGCACTTGTGTCGGACTAGGGAGGCTGTGCCGTGCCCCCTGGAGGTCTAAAGGATGACCAGTAGTTGTGGTTCTCGCCCCGGGACTTGGGTCAGAGTATAGCCCAAGTGGAGCACTTGTGTCGGACTAGGGAGGCTGTGCCGTGCCCCCTGGAGGTCTAAAGGATGACCAGTAGTTGTGGTTCTCGCCCCGGGTCGTGGGTCCGAGTATAGCCCAAGTGGAGCACTTGTGTCGGACTAGGGAGGCTGTGCCGTGCCCCCTGGAGGTCTAAAGGATGACCAGTAGTTGTGGTTCTCGCCCCGGGACTTGGGTCAGAGTATAGCCCAAGTGGAGCACTTGTGTCGGACTAGGGAGGCTGTGCCGTGCCCCCTGGAGGTCTAAAGGATGACCAGTAGTTGTGGTTCTCGCCCCGGGACTTGGGTCAGAGTTTAGCCCAAGTGGAGCACTTGTGTCGGTCTAGGGAGGCTGTGCCGGGCCCCCTGGAGGTCTAAAGGATGACCATTAGTTGTGGTTCTCGCCCCGGGACTTGGGTCAGAGTATAGCCCAAGTGGAGCACTTGTGTCGGCCTAGGGAGGCTGTGCCGGGCCCCACTGGAGGTCTAAAGGATGACCATTAGTTGTGGTTCTCGCCCCGGGACTTGGGTCAGAGTATAGCCCAAGTGGAGCACTTGTGTCGGACTAGGGAGGCTGTGCCGGGCCCCCTGGAGGTCTAAAGGATGACCAGTAGTTGTGGTTCTCGCCCCGGGACTTGGGTCCGAGTATAGCCCAAGTGGAGCACTTGTGTCGGACTAGGGAGGCTGTGCCGTGCCCCCTGGAGGTCTAAAGGATGACCAGTAGTTGTGGTTCTCACCCCGGGTCGTGGGTCCGAGTATAGCCCAAGTGGAGCACTTGTGTCGGACTAGGGAGGCTGTGCCGTGCCCCCTGGAGGTCTAAAGGATGACCAGTAGTTGTGGTTCTCACCCCGGGTCGTGGGTCCGAGTCTGGCCCGAGTAGAGCACTTTGGTCGGCTACCGGGGGGTGTGCCGTGCCCCCTGGAGGTCTAAAGGATGACCAGTAGTTGTGGTTCTCGCCCCGGGACTTGGGTCCGAGTATAGCCCAAGTGGAGCACTTGTGTCGGACTAGGGAGGCTGTGCCGTGCCCCCTGGAGGTCTAAAGGATGACCAGTAGTTGTGGTTCTCACCCCGGGTCGTGGGTCCGAGTATAGCCCAAGTGGAGCACTTGTGTCAGACTAGGGAGGCTGTGCCGTGCCCCCTGGAGGTCTAAAGGATGACCAGTAGTTGTGGTTCTCACCCCAGGTCGTGGATCCGAGTCTGGCCCGAGTAGAGCACTTTGGTCGGCTACCGGGGGGTGTGCCGTGCCCCCTGGAGGTCTAAAGGATGACCAGTAGTTGTGGTTCTCGCCCCGGGACTTGGGTCAGAGTATAGCCCAAGTGGAGCACTTGTGTCGGACTAGGGAGGCTGTGCCGTGCCCCCCGGAGGTCTAAAGGATGACCATGAGGTCAAAAGGATGACCAGTAGTTGTGGTTCTCGCCCCGGGACTTGGGTCAGAGTATAGCCCAAGTGGAGCACTTGTGTCGGCCTAGGGAGGCTGTGCCGGGCCCCCTGGAGGTCTAAAGGATGACCAGTAGTTGTGGTTCTCGCACCGGGACTTGGGTCAGAGTACAGCCAAAGTGGAGCACTTGTGTCGGTCTAGGGAGGCTGTGCCGGGCCCCCTGGAGGTCTAAAGGATGACCAGTAGTTGTGGTTCTCGCCCCGGGCCGTGGGTCTGAGTATGGCCCAAGTGGGGCACTTGCGTCGGACTGGGGAGGCTCTGCCGCGCCCCCTGGAGGTCAAAAGGATGACCAGTAGTTGTGGTTCTCACCCCGGGTCGTGGGTCCGAGTCTGGCCCGAGTAGATCACTTTGGTCGGCTACCGGGGGGTGTGCCGTGCCCCCTGGAGCCATGGGAGTGAGCTCCAGCAGACTGGTATTTTTCGGAGAACCAGGCCCACACTCCTCAGACTTTGTGCCCAGGGACAGGCCACCAAAATCGGCCGCGGCTCGTGCACTTTGCCCCTGCTTTTCTCCCAGAACCAGAGCCGGAAAAATCCCAAAATTGATGCCCAGAGATAGTCGACTCTGCCTGGAATAGATTGCCACCCAAACCCGCCAACTCACGCTGGTTTTCCGATGGCCTCACCTACTAACCCGAGCATGGTCATCGCTCGCACCTTCCAAAACCTCCAGGGGCGCAGGCACTTTTCATTTACTGGCCATAAGGCCGACCGCCTTAAGCGTTAAGCGATAAGCGAAAGGCTTAGTTTGGACTTAGTTTTTGGAGCGACGAGGTCGCCGTTTTGTCAATTCTGAACCGATTTTCACGCGGTTTTCGACTGCCTGCGCCTGGGGAGCCGCCCAGAAGCCCCAGGCAGTGTTCTGGGTGGACTTCCGGACCGGTCCGGACCCGGTACCGGCCGGGGGAACCGCACCACGCCTCTCGGGCGTTTCTACACCGATTTTCGCGGGGTTTTCGACTGCATAGACGGGGCCACCTGCTGCAGGGCCCGAGGGAGGGCCTGCCTGAGCTGGGTCCGACGCAGGGCCCGGTTCCTGGAGCCCGCTGGGGGGGGGGGGGGGGGGGGGGTTCTCTAAGGCTCACGGCGGGCTGCTGAGGGGCCGGATCGGATGCAGACAGGCGCTCCTCTGCCCAGGTCTTTGCTCCCCTGCCCCACTAGGAATGGAAGACACACTGCCAACAGCTTCTGGAGGGTGATGGGCCCTGCTGCAGACCAGGTCCGACCCAGGTTTCAGCTATCCCACCCCGCAGGGACTTAAAGACACACTGCCATCAGCTTCTGGAGGCTGCTGAGCTCTACTATAGAGCAGGTCCGACCCAGGTTTCAGCTCCTGCAGCCCACTAGGACTTAAACACACACTGCCATCAGCGTCTGGATGGTGATGGGCCCTGCTGCAGACCAGGTCCGACCCAGGTATCAGCTCCTGCACCCCGCAGGGAATTGAAGACACACTGCCATCAGCTTCTGGAGGCTGCTGAGCTCTGCTATAGACCAGGTCCGACCCAGGTTTCAGCTCCTGCACCCCGCAGGGAACTAAACACACACTGCCATCTGCAACTGGAGGCTGCTGAGCCCTGCTGCAGACCAGGTCCGACCCAGGTTATGGCTCTCCCACCCCCCTGGGACTTAAACACACACAGCCATCAGCTTCTGGATGGTGATGGGCCCTGCTGCAGACCAGGTCCGACCCAGGTTTCTGCTCCTCAACCCCGCAGGGAATTAAAGACACACTGCCATCAGCTTCTGGAGGCTGCTGAGCTCCGCTGCAGGCCAGGTCCGACCCAGGTTACAGCTCTCCCACCCCGCAGGGAATTAAAGACACACTGCCATCAGCTTCTCGATGCTGCTGAGGCCTGCTATAGACCAGGTCCGACCCAGGTTTCTGCTCCTGCACCCCGCATGGACTTAAACCCACACTGCCATCGGATTCTGGAGGCTGCTGAGCCCTGATGCAGACCAGGTCCGACCCAAGTTTCAGCTCTCCCACCCCGCAGGGGATCAAACACACACTGCCATCAGCTGCTGGAGGCTGCTGAGCTCTGCTATAGACCAGGTCCGACCCAGGTTTCAGCTCTCCCACCAGGCAGGGACTTAAACACACACTGCCATCAGCTGCTGGAGGCTGCTGAGCTCTGCCATAGACCAGGTCCGACCCAGGTTTCAGCTCCTGCACCCCGCAGGGACTTAAACACACGCAGCCATCAGCTGCTGGAGGCTGCTGAGCTCTGCTATAGACCAGGTCCGACCCAGGTTTCAGCTCTCACACCAGGCAGGGACTTAAACACACACTGCCGTCAGCTTCTGGAGGCTGCTGAGCCCTGCTGCAGACCAGGTCCGACCCAGGTCTCAGCTCTCCCACCCCGCAGGGACTTAAACACACACTGATATCAGCTTCTGGAGGCTGCTGAGCTCTTCTATAGACCAGGTGCGACCCAGGTTTCTGCTCCTCCACCCCGCAGGGAACTAAACACACACTGCCATCAGCTTCTGGAGGCTGCTGAGCTCTGTTACAGACCAGGTCCGACCCAGGTTTCAGCTCTCCCACCAGGCAGGGTCTTAAAGACACACCGCCATCAGCGTCTGGAGGCTGCGGAGCTCTACTATAGACCAGGTCCGACCCAGGTTTCAGCTCCTCCACCCCGCCATAAGCTGCTGGAGGCTGGCTTCCGCTCCTCCACCCCGCCATCAGCTGCTGGGGGCTGGCTGGCTGCTGGAGGCTGGCTGCTGCTGCTGCTGCTCCTCCACCACGCCATCAGCAGCTGGAGGCTGCTGAGCTCTGCTATAGACCAGGTCCGACCCAGGTTTCAGCTCTCCCACCAGGCAGGGACTTAAACACACACTGCCATCAGCAACTGGAGGCTGCTGAGCTCTGCTGCAGACCAGGTCCGACCCAGCTTTCAGCTCCTGCACCCCGCAGGGACTTAAACACACACTGCCACCAGCTTCTGGAGGGTGATGGGCCCTGCTGTGGACCAGGTCCGACCCGGATATCAGCTCTCCCACCAGGCAGGGACTTAAACACACACTGCAATCAGCTGCTGGAGGCTGCTGAGCTCTTCTATAGACCAGGTCCGACCCAGGTTTCAGCTCTCCTACCAGGCAGGGACTTAAACACACACTGCCATCAGCTTCTGGAGGCTGCCGAGCCCTGCTGCAGACCATGTCCGACCCAGGTTTCAGCTCTCCCACCAGGCAGGGACTTAGAGGCACGCTGCCATCAGCTTCTGGAGGCTGCTGAGCTCTGCCATAGACCAGGTCCGACCCAGGTTTCAGCTCCTGCACCCCGCAGGGACTTAAACACACGCAGCCATCAGCTGCTGGAGGCTGCTGAGCTCTGCTATAGACCAGGTCCGACCCAGGTTTCAGCTCTCCCACCAGGCAGGGACTTAGAGGCACGCTGCCATCAGCTTCTGGAGGCTGCTGAGCTCTGCCATAGACCAGGTCCGACCCAGGTTTCAGCTCCTGCACCCCGCAGGGACTTAAACACACGCAGCCATCAGCTGCTGGAGGCTGCTGAGCTCTGCTATAGACCAGGTCCGACCCAGGTTTCAGCTCTCACACCAGGCAGGGACTTAAACACACACTGCCATCAGCTGCTGGAGGCTGCTGAGCTCTGCTATAGACCAGGTCCGACCCAGGTTTCTGCTCCTCCACCCCGCAGGGAATTAAAGACACACTGCCATCAGCTTCTGGATGGTGATGGGCCCTGCTGCAGACCAAGTCCGACCCGGGTTACAGCTCTCCCACCAGGCAGGGAATTAAACACACACTGCCATCAGCTTCTGCTGGCTGCTGAGCTCTGCTGCAGACCAGGTCCGACCCAGGTTTCAGCTCCTGCACCCCGCAGGGAACTAAACACACACTGCCATCACCTTCTGCTGGCTGCTGAGCCCTGCTGCAGACCAGGTCCGACCCAGGTTTCAGCTCCTGCACCCCGCAGTGGATTAAAGACACACTGCCATCAGGTTCTGGAGGCTGCTGAGCTCTGCTGCAGACCAGGTCCGACCCAGGTTATGGCTCTCCCACCCCGCAGGGACTTAAACACACACCGCCGTCAGCTTCTGGATGGTGATGGGCCCTGCTGCAGACCAGGTCCGACCCACGTTTCAGCTCTCCCACCCCGCAGGGGATGAAACACACACTGCCATCAGCTTCTGGAGGCTGCTGAGCTCTGCTAAAGACCAGGTCCGACCCAGCTTTCAGCTCTCCCACCAGGCAGGGAGTTAAAGACACACTGTCATCGGCTTCTGGAGGGTGCTGAGCCCTGCTGCACACCAAGTCTGACCCAGGTTTCAGCTCATCCACCCCGCAGGGACCTAAACACACACTGCCATCAGCTTCTGAGTGGTAATGGGCCCTGCTGCAGACCAGGTCCGACCCAGGTTTCAGCTCCTCCACCCCGCCATCACCAGCTGGAGGCTGGCTGCTGCTCCTGCACCCTGCCATCAGCTGCTGGAGGCTTCTGTTCCTCCACCCCGCCATCAGCAGCTGGAGGCTGGCTGCTGGAGGCTGGCTGCTGCTCCTCCACCCCGCCATCAGCTGCTGGAGGCTGGCTGCTGCTCCTGCACCCCGCCATCAGCTGCTGGAGGCTGGCTGCTGGAGGCTGGCTGCAGCTCCTCCACCCCACCATCAGCTGCTGGACGCTGGCTGCAGCTCCTGCACCCCGCCATCAGCTGCTGGAGGCTGGCTTCTGCTCCTCCACCCCGCCATCAGCTGATGGAGGCTGCCTGCTTCTCCACCCCGCCATCACTAGCTGGAGGCTGGCTGCTGGAGGCTGGCTGCAGCTCCTCCACCCCGCCATCAGCTGCTGGAGGCTGGCTGCTGCTCCTGCACCCCGCCATCAGCTGCTGGAGGCTGGCTGCTGCTCCTCCACCCAACCATCAGCTGCTGGACGCTGGCTGCAGCTCCTCCACCCCACCATCAGCTGCTGGACGCTGGCTGCAGCTCCTCCACCCCGCCATCAGCTGCTGGAGGCTGCCTGCAGCTCCTGCACCCCGCCATCAGCTGCTGGAGGCTGCCTGCAGCTCCTGCACCCCGCCATCACCAGCTGGAGGCTGGCTTCTGCTCCTACACCCCGCCATCAGCTGATGGAGGCTGCCTGCTTCTCCACCCCGCCATCACTAGCTGGAGGCTGGCTGCTGGAGGCTGGCTGCAGCTCCTCCACCCCACCATCAGCTGCTGGACGCTGGCTGCAGCTCCTGCACCCCGCCATCAGCTGCTGGAGGCTGCCTGCAGCTCCTGCACCCCGCCATCACCAGCTGGAGGCTGGCTTCTGCTCCTCCACCCCGCCATCAGCTGATGGAGGCTGCCTGCTTCTCCACCCCGCCATCACTAGCTGGAGGCTGGCTGCTGGAGGCTGGCTGCAGCTCCTCCACCCCGCCATCAGCTGCTGGAGGCTGGCTGCTGCTCCTCCACCCAACCATCAGCTGCTGGACGCTGGCTGCAGCTCCTCCACCCCACCATCAGCTGCTGGACGCTGGCTGCAGCTCCTCCACCCCACCATCAGCTGCTGGACGCTGGCTGCAGCTCCTCCACCCCGCCATCACCAGCTGGAGGCTGCCTGCTGCTCCTCCACCCCGCCATCAGCTGATGGACGCTGGCTGCAGCTCCTCCACCCCGCCATCTGCTGCTGGAGGCTGGCTGGCCGCTGGAGGCTGGCTGCTGCTCCCACACACCGCCATCAGCTGCTGGAGGCTGGCTGGCTGCTGGAGGCTGGCTGCTGCTGCTCCTCCTCCCCGCCATCACCAGCTGGAGGCTGGCTGCTGCTCCTACACCCCGCCATCAGCTGATGGAGGCTGCCTGCTCCTCCGCCCCGCCATCACCAGCTGGAGGCTGGCTGCTGGAGGCTGGCTGCAGCTCCTTCACCCCGCCATCACCAGCTGGAGGCTGGCTTCTGCTCCTGCACCCCGCCATCAGCTGCTGGAGGCTGGCTTCTGCTCCTCCACCCCGCCACCAGCTGCTGGAGGCTGGCTGCTGCTCCTGCACCCCGCCATCAGCTGCTGGAGGCTTCTGTTCCTCCACCCCGCCATCAGCAGCTGGAGGCTGGCTGCTGGAGGCTGGCTGCTGCTCCTCCACCCCGCCATCAGCTGATGGACGCTGGCTGCAGCTCCTCCACCCCGCCATCACCAGCTGGAGGCTGCCTGCTGCTCCTCCACCCCGCCATCAGCTGCTGGAGGCTGGCTGCTGCTCCTGCACCCTGCCATCAGCTGCTGGAGGCTGGCTGCTGCTCCTCCACCCCACCATGACCTGCTGGAGGCTGGCTGCAGCTCCTCCACCCCGCCATCAGCTGCTGGAGGCTGGCTGCAGCTCCTCCACCCCACCATCAGCCGTTGGAGGCTGGCTGCTGCTCCTCCACCCTGACATCACCAGCTGGAGGCTTCTGTTCCTCCACCCCACCATCAGCAGCTGGAGGCTGGCTGCTTGAGGCTGGCTGCTGCTCCCCCACCCCGCCATCACCTGCTGGAGGCTTCTGCTCCTCCACACCGCCACCAGCTGCCTGTGGTGAACCGCTGACGACCAGCCCAGGCCCACGTCTCACCTCTCCCTGCCCGCCCTGGATGCACAACCACCCACCAAGGCTCAAGCTTCCCCCTGCCCGCTGCACGTCCAGCCGGCCTCTGCCCTGTCCCCTCTCTCACCTGCATCACATCCAGGCTCATCA
>NW_027223225.1:5000-15000 GCF_043380555.1 Nothobranchius furzeri | reverse complement strand
GAGAGAGGACAAGAGGGTGGATCACGGTGGGACTGCCGTGACCCTAAGCTGCTATTGAGGCATCAACCTGGGATGAGCTGGGGTCTGACATCCCCCTGTTGCCATGGAGGTCTAAAGGATGACCATTAGTTGTGGTTCTCGCCCCGGGACTTGGGTCAGAGTACAGCCGAAGTGGAGCACTTGTGTCGGACTAGGGAGGCTGTGCCGTGCCCCCTGGAGGTCTAAAGGATGACCAGTAGTTGTGGTTCTCGCCCCGGGACTTGGGTCAGAGTATAGCCCAAGTGGAGCACTTGTGTCGGCCTAGGGAGGCTCTGCCGTGCCCCATGGAGGTCTAAAGGATGACCATGAGGTCAAAAGGATGACCAGTAGTTGTGGTTCTCGCCCCGGGACTTGGGTCAGAGTATAGCCCAAGTGGAGCACTTGTGTCGGACTAGGGAGGCTGTGCCGTGCCCCCTGGAGGTCTAAAGGATGACCAGTAGTTGTGGTTCTCGCCCCGGGACTTGGGTCAGAGTATAGCCCAAGTGGAGCACTTGGGTCGGACTAGGGAGGCTGTGTCGTGCCCCCTGGAGGTCTAAAGGATGACCAGTAGTTGTGGTTCTCGCCCCGGGACTTGGGTCAGAGAATAGCCCAAGTGGAGCACTTGTGTCGGACTAGGGAGGCTGTGCCGTGCCCCCTGGAGGTCTAAAGGATGACCAGTAGTTGTGGTTCTCGCCCCGGGACTTGGGTCAGAGTATAGCCCAAGTGGAGCACTTGTGTCGGACTAGGGAGGCTGTGCCGTGCCCCCTGGAGGTCTAAAGGATGACCAGTAGTTGTGGTTCTCGCCCCGGGTCGTGGGTCCGAGTATAGCCCAAGTGGAGCACTTGTGTCGGACTAGGGAGGCTGTGCCGTGCCCCCTGGAGGTCTAAAGGATGACCAGTAGTTGTGGTTCTCGCCCCGGGACTTGGGTCAGAGTATAGCCCAAGTGGAGCACTTGTGTCGGACTAGGGAGGCTGTGCCGTGCCCCCTGGAGGTCTAAAGGATGACCAGTAGTTGTGGTTCTCGCCCCGGGACTTGGGTCAGAGTTTAGCCCAAGTGGAGCACTTGTGTCGGTCTAGGGAGGCTGTGCCGGGCCCCCTGGAGGTCTAAAGGATGACCATTAGTTGTGGTTCTCGCCCCGGGACTTGGGTCAGAGTATAGCCCAAGTGGAGCACTTGTGTCGGCCTAGGGAGGCTGTGCCGGGCCCCACTGGAGGTCTAAAGGATGACCATTAGTTGTGGTTCTCGCCCCGGGACTTGGGTCAGAGTATAGCCCAAGTGGAGCACTTGTGTCGGACTAGGGAGGCTGTGCCGGGCCCCCTGGAGGTCTAAAGGATGACCAGTAGTTGTGGTTCTCGCCCCGGGACTTGGGTCCGAGTATAGCCCAAGTGGAGCACTTGTGTCGGACTAGGGAGGCTGTGCCGTGCCCCCTGGAGGTCTAAAGGATGACCAGTAGTTGTGGTTCTCACCCCGGGTCGTGGGTCCGAGTATAGCCCAAGTGGAGCACTTGTGTCGGACTAGGGAGGCTGTGCCGTGCCCCCTGGAGGTCTAAAGGATGACCAGTAGTTGTGGTTCTCACCCCGGGTCGTGGGTCCGAGTCTGGCCCGAGTAGAGCACTTTGGTCGGCTACCGGGGGGTGTGCCGTGCCCCCTGGAGGTCTAAAGGATGACCAGTAGTTGTGGTTCTCGCCCCGGGACTTGGGTCCGAGTATAGCCCAAGTGGAGCACTTGTGTCGGACTAGGGAGGCTGTGCCGTGCCCCCTGGAGGTCTAAAGGATGACCAGTAGTTGTGGTTCTCACCCCGGGTCGTGGGTCCGAGTATAGCCCAAGTGGAGCACTTGTGTCAGACTAGGGAGGCTGTGCCGTGCCCCCTGGAGGTCTAAAGGATGACCAGTAGTTGTGGTTCTCACCCCGGGTCGTGGGTCCGAGTCTGGCCCGAGTAGAGCACTTTGGTCGGCTACCGGGGGGTGTGCCGTGCCCCCTGGAGGTCTAAAGGATGACCAGTAGTTGTGGTTCTCGCCCCGGGACTTGGGTCAGAGAATAGCCCAAGTGGAGCACTTGTGTCGGACTAGGGAGGCTGTGCCGTGCCCCCTGGAGGTCTAAAGGATGACCAGTAGTTGTGGTTCTCGCCCCGGGACTTGGGTCAGAGTATAGCCCAAGTGGAGCACTTGTGTCGGACTAGGGAGGCTGTGCCGTGCCCCCTGGAGGTCTAAAGGATGACCAGTAGTTGTGGTTCTCGCCCCGGGTCGTGGGTCCGAGTATAGCCCAAGTGGAGCACTTGTGTCGGACTAGGGAGGCTGTGCCGTGCCCCCTGGAGGTCTAAAGGATGACCAGTAGTTGTGGTTCTCGCCCCGGGACTTGGGTCAGAGTATAGCCCAAGTGGAGCACTTGTGTCGGACTAGGGAGGCTGTGCCGTGCCCCCTGGAGGTCTAAAGGATGACCAGTAGTTGTGGTTCTCGCCCCGGGACTTGGGTCAGAGTTTAGCCCAAGTGGAGCACTTGTGTCGGTCTAGGGAGGCTGTGCCGGGCCCCCTGGAGGTCTAAAGGATGACCATTAGTTGTGGTTCTCGCCCCGGGACTTGGGTCAGAGTATAGCCCAAGTGGAGCACTTGTGTCGGCCTAGGGAGGCTGTGCCGGGCCCCACTGGAGGTCTAAAGGATGACCATTAGTTGTGGTTCTCGCCCCGGGACTTGGGTCAGAGTATAGCCCAAGTGGAGCACTTGTGTCGGACTAGGGAGGCTGTGCCGGGCCCCCTGGAGGTCTAAAGGATGACCAGTAGTTGTGGTTCTCGCCCCGGGACTTGGGTCCGAGTATAGCCCAAGTGGAGCACTTGTGTCGGACTAGGGAGGCTGTGCCGTGCCCCCTGGAGGTCTAAAGGATGACCAGTAGTTGTGGTTCTCACCCCGGGTCGTGGGTCCGAGTATAGCCCAAGTGGAGCACTTGTGTCGGACTAGGGAGGCTGTGCCGTGCCCCCTGGAGGTCTAAAGGATGACCAGTAGTTGTGGTTCTCACCCCGGGTCGTGGGTCCGAGTCTGGCCCGAGTAGAGCACTTTGGTCGGCTACCGGGGGGTGTGCCGTGCCCCCTGGAGGTCTAAAGGATGACCAGTAGTTGTGGTTCTCGCCCCGGGACTTGGGTCCGAGTATAGCCCAAGTGGAGCACTTGTGTCGGACTAGGGAGGCTGTGCCGTGCCCCCTGGAGGTCTAAAGGATGACCAGTAGTTGTGGTTCTCACCCCGGGTCGTGGGTCCGAGTATAGCCCAAGTGGAGCACTTGTGTCAGACTAGGGAGGCTGTGCCGTGCCCCCTGGAGGTCTAAAGGATGACCAGTAGTTGTGGTTCTCACCCCAGGTCGTGGATCCGAGTCTGGCCCGAGTAGAGCACTTTGGTCGGCTACCGGGGGGTGTGCCGTGCCCCCTGGAGGTCTAAAGGATGACCAGTAGTTGTGGTTCTCGCCCCGGGACTTGGGTCAGAGTATAGCCCAAGTGGAGCACTTGTGTCGGACTAGGGAGGCTGTGCCGTGCCCCCCGGAGGTCTAAAGGATGACCATGAGGTCAAAAGGATGACCAGTAGTTGTGGTTCTCGCCCCGGGACTTGGGTCAGAGTATAGCCCAAGTGGAGCACTTGTGTCGGCCTAGGGAGGCTGTGCCGGGCCCCCTGGAGGTCTAAAGGATGACCAGTAGTTGTGGTTCTCGCACCGGGACTTGGGTCAGAGTACAGCCAAAGTGGAGCACTTGTGTCGGTCTAGGGAGGCTGTGCCGGGCCCCCTGGAGGTCTAAAGGATGACCAGTAGTTGTGGTTCTCGCCCCGGGCCGTGGGTCTGAGTATGGCCCAAGTGGGGCACTTGCGTCGGACTGGGGAGGCTCTGCCGCGCCCCCTGGAGGTCAAAAGGATGACCAGTAGTTGTGGTTCTCACCCCGGGTCGTGGGTCCGAGTCTGGCCCGAGTAGATCACTTTGGTCGGCTACCGGGGGGTGTGCCGTGCCCCCTGGAGCCATGGGAGTGAGCTCCAGCAGACTGGTATTTTTCGGAGAACCAGGCCCACACTCCTCAGACTTTGTGCCCAGGGACAGGCCACCAAAATCGGCCGCGGCTCGTGCACTTTGCCCCTGCGTTTCTCCCAGAACCAGAGCCGGAAAAATCCCAAAATTGATGCCCAGAGATAGTCGACTCTGCCTGGAATAGATTGCCACCCAAACCCGCCAACTCACGCTGGTTTTCCGATGGCCTCACCTACTAACCCGAGCATGGTCATCGCTCGCACCTTCCAAAACCTCCAGGGGCGCAGGCACTTTTCATTTACTGGCCATAAGGCCGACCGCCTTAAGCGTTAAGCGATAAGCGAAAGGCTTAGTTTGGACTTAGTTTTTGGAGCGACGAGGTCGCCGTTTTGTCAATTCTGAACCGATTTTCACGCGGTTTTCGACTGCCTGCGCCTGGGGAGCCGCCCAGAAGCCCCAGGCAGTGTTCTGGGTGGACTTCCGGACCGGTCCGGACCCGGTACCGGCCGGGGGAACCGCACCACGCCTCTCGGGCGTTTCTACACCGATTTTCGCGGGGTTTTCGACTGCATAGACGGGGCCACCTGCTGCAGGGCCCGAGGGAGGGCCTGCCTGAGCTGGGTCCGACGCAGGGCCCGGTTCCTGGAGCCCGCTGGGGGGGGGGGGGGGGGGGGGGTTCTCTAAGGCTCACGGCGGGCTGCTGAGGGGCCGGATCGGATGCAGACAGGCGCTCCTCTGCCCAGGTCTTTGCTCCCCTGCCCCACTAGGAATGGAAGACACACTGCCAACAGCTTCTGGAGGGTGATGGGCCCTGCTGCAGACCAGGTCCGACCCAGGTTTCAGCTATCCCACCCCGCAGGGACTTAAAGACACACTGCCATCAGCTTCTGGAGGCTGCTGAGCTCTACTATAGAGCAGGTCCGACCCAGGTTTCAGCTCCTGCAGCCCACTAGGACTTAAACACACACTGCCATCAGCGTCTGGATGGTGATGGGCCCTGCTGCAGACCAGGTCCGACCCAGGTATCAGCTCCTGCACCCCGCAGGGAATTGAAGACACACTGCCATCAGCTTCTGGAGGCTGCTGAGCTCTGCTATAGACCAGGTCCGACCCAGGTTTCAGCTCCTGCACCCCGCAGGGAACTAAACACACACTGCCATCTGCAACTGGAGGCTGCTGAGCCCTGCTGCAGACCAGGTCCGACCCAGGTTATGGCTCTCCCACCCCCCTGGGACTTAAACACACACAGCCATCAGCTTCTGGATGGTGATGGGCCCTGCTGCAGACCAGGTCCGACCCAGGTTTCTGCTCCTCAACCCCGCAGGGAATTAAAGACACACTGCCATCAGCTTCTGGAGGCTGCTGAGCTCCGCTGCAGGCCAGGTCCGACCCAGGTTACAGCTCTCCCACCCCGCAGGGAATTAAAGACACACTGCCATCAGCTTCTCGATGCTGCTGAGGCCTGCTATAGACCAGGTCCGACCCAGGTTTCTGCTCCTGCACCCCGCATGGACTTAAACCCACACTGCCATCGGATTCTGGAGGCTGCTGAGCCCTGATGCAGACCAGGTCCGACCCAAGTTTCAGCTCTCCCACCCCGCAGGGGATCAAACACACACTGCCATCAGCTGCTGGAGGCTGCTGAGCTCTGCTATAGACCAGGTCCGACCCAGGTTTCAGCTCTCCCACCAGGCAGGGACTTAAACACACACTGCCATCAGCTGCTGGAGGCTGCTGAGCTCTGCCATAGACCAGGTCCGACCCAGGTTTCAGCTCCTGCACCCCGCAGGGACTTAAACACACGCAGCCATCAGCTGCTGGAGGCTGCTGAGCTCTGCTATAGACCAGGTCCGACCCAGGTTTCAGCTCTCACACCAGGCAGGGACTTAAACACACACTGCCGTCAGCTTCTGGAGGCTGCTGAGCCCTGCTGCAGACCAGGTCCGACCCAGGTCTCAGCTCTCCCACCCCGCAGGGACTTAAACACACACTGATATCAGCTTCTGGAGGCTGCTGAGCTCTTCTATAGACCAGGTGCGACCCAGGTTTCTGCTCCTCCACCCCGCAGGGAACTAAACACACACTGCCATCAGCTTCTGGAGGCTGCTGAGCTCTGTTACAGACCAGGTCCGACCCAGGTTTCAGCTCTCCCACCAGGCAGGGTCTTAAAGACACACCGCCATCAGCGTCTGGAGGCTGCGGAGCTCTACTATAGACCAGGTCCGACCCAGGTTTCAGCTCCTCCACCCCGCCATAAGCTGCTGGAGGCTGGCTTCCGCTCCTCCACCCCGCCATCAGCTGCTGGGGGCTGGCTGGCTGCTGGAGGCTGGCTGCTGCTGCTGCTGCTCCTCCACCACGCCATCAGCAGCTGGAGGCTGCTGAGCTCTGCTATAGACCAGGTCCGACCCAGGTTTCAGCTCTCCCACCAGGCAGGGACTTAAACACACACTGCCATCAGCAACTGGAGGCTGCTGAGCTCTGCTGCAGACCAGGTCCGACCCAGCTTTCAGCTCCTGCACCCCGCAGGGACTTAAACACACACTGCCACCAGCTTCTGGAGGGTGATGGGCCCTGCTGTGGACCAGGTCCGACCCGGATATCAGCTCTCCCACCAGGCAGGGACTTAAACACACACTGCAATCAGCTGCTGGAGGCTGCTGAGCTCTTCTATAGACCAGGTCCGACCCAGGTTTCAGCTCTCCTACCAGGCAGGGACTTAAACACACACTGCCATCAGCTTCTGGAGGCTGCCGAGCCCTGCTGCAGACCATGTCCGACCCAGGTTTCAGCTCTCCCACCAGGCAGGGACTTAGAGGCACGCTGCCATCAGCTTCTGGAGGCTGCTGAGCTCTGCCATAGACCAGGTCCGACCCAGGTTTCAGCTCCTGCACCCCGCAGGGACTTAAACACACGCAGCCATCAGCTGCTGGAGGCTGCTGAGCTCTGCTATAGACCAGGTCCGACCCAGGTTTCAGCTCTCCCACCAGGCAGGGACTTAGAGGCACGCTGCCATCAGCTTCTGGAGGCTGCTGAGCTCTGCCATAGACCAGGTCCGACCCAGGTTTCAGCTCCTGCACCCCGCAGGGACTTAAACACACGCAGCCATCAGCTGCTGGAGGCTGCTGAGCTCTGCTATAGACCAGGTCCGACCCAGGTTTCAGCTCTCACACCAGGCAGGGACTTAAACACACACTGCCATCAGCTGCTGGAGGCTGCTGAGCTCTGCTATAGACCAGGTCCGACCCAGGTTTCTGCTCCTCCACCCCGCAGGGAATTAAAGACACACTGCCATCAGCTTCTGGATGGTGATGGGCCCTGCTGCAGACCAAGTCCGACCCGGGTTACAGCTCTCCCACCAGGCAGGGAATTAAACACACACTGCCATCAGCTTCTGCTGGCTGCTGAGCTCTGCTGCAGACCAGGTCCGACCCAGGTTTCAGCTCCTGCACCCCGCAGGGAACTAAACACACACTGCCATCACCTTCTGCTGGCTGCTGAGCCCTGCTGCAGACCAGGTCCGACCCAGGTTTCAGCTCCTGCACCCCGCAGTGGATTAAAGACACACTGCCATCAGGTTCTGGAGGCTGCTGAGCTCTGCTGCAGACCAGGTCCGACCCAGGTTATGGCTCTCCCACCCCGCAGGGACTTAAACACACACCGCCGTCAGCTTCTGGATGGTGATGGGCCCTGCTGCAGACCAGGTCCGACCCACGTTTCAGCTCTCCCACCCCGCAGGGGATGAAACACACACTGCCATCAGCTTCTGGAGGCTGCTGAGCTCTGCTAAAGACCAGGTCCGACCCAGCTTTCAGCTCTCCCACCAGGCAGGGAGTTAAAGACACACTGTCATCGGCTTCTGGAGGGTGCTGAGCCCTGCTGCACACCAAGTCTGACCCAGGTTTCAGCTCATCCACCCCGCAGGGACCTAAACACACACTGCCATCAGCTTCTGAGTGGTAATGGGCCCTGCTGCAGACCAGGTCCGACCCAGGTTTCAGCTCCTCCACCCCGCCATCACCAGCTGGAGGCTGGCTGCTGCTCCTGCACCCTGCCATCAGCTGCTGGAGGCTTCTGTTCCTCCACCCCGCCATCAGCAGCTGGAGGCTGGCTGCTGGAGGCTGGCTGCTGCTCCTCCACCCCGCCATCAGCTGCTGGAGGCTGGCTGCTGCTCCTGCACCCCGCCATCAGCTGCTGGAGGCTGGCTGCTGGAGGCTGGCTGCAGCTCCTCCACCCCACCATCAGCTGCTGGACGCTGGCTGCAGCTCCTGCACCCCGCCATCAGCTGCTGGAGGCTGGCTTCTGCTCCTCCACCCCGCCATCAGCTGATGGAGGCTGCCTGCTTCTCCACCCCGCCATCACTAGCTGGAGGCTGGCTGCTGGAGGCTGGCTGCAGCTCCTCCACCCCGCCATCAGCTGCTGGAGGCTGGCTGCTGCTCCTGCACCCCGCCATCAGCTGCTGGAGGCTGGCTGCTGCTCCTCCACCCAACCATCAGCTGCTGGACGCTGGCTGCAGCTCCTCCACCCCACCATCAGCTGCTGGACGCTGGCTGCAGCTCCTCCACCCCGCCATCAGCTGCTGGAGGCTGCCTGCAGCTCCTGCACCCCGCCATCAGCTGCTGGAGGCTGCCTGCAGCTCCTGCACCCCGCCATCACCAGCTGGAGGCTGGCTTCTGCTCCTACACCCCGCCATCAGCTGATGGAGGCTGCCTGCTTCTCCACCCCGCCATCACTAGCTGGAGGCTGGCTGCTGGAGGCTGGCTGCAGCTCCTCCACCCCACCATCAGCTGCTGGACGCTGGCTGCAGCTCCTGCACCCCGCCATCAGCTGCTGGAGGCTGCCTGCAGCTCCTGCACCCCGCCATCACCAGCTGGAGGCTGGCTTCTGCTCCTCCACCCCGCCATCAGCTGATGGAGGCTGCCTGCTTCTCCACCCCGCCATCACTAGCTGGAGGCTGGCTGCTGGAGGCTGGCTGCAGCTCCTCCACCCCGCCATCAGCTGCTGGAGGCTGGCTGCTGCTCCTCCACCCAACCATCAGCTGCTGGACGCTGGCTGCAGCTCCTCCACCCCACCATCAGCTGCTGGACGCTGGCTGCAGCTCCTCCACCCCACCATCAGCTGCTGGACGCTGGCTGCAGCTCCTCCACCCCGCCATCACCAGCTGGAGGCTGCCTGCTGCTCCTCCACCCCGCCATCAGCTGATGGACGCTGGCTGCAGCTCCTCCACCCCGCCATCTGCTGCTGGAGGCTGGCTGGCCGCTGGAGGCTGGCTGCTGCTCCCACACACCGCCATCAGCTGCTGGAGGCTGGCTGGCTGCTGGAGGCTGGCTGCTGCTGCTCCTCCTCCCCGCCATCACCAGCTGGAGGCTGGCTGCTGCTCCTACACCCCGCCATCAGCTGATGGAGGCTGCCTGCTCCTCCGCCCCGCCATCACCAGCTGGAGGCTGGCTGCTGGAGGCTGGCTGCAGCTCCTTCACCCCGCCATCACCAGCTGGAGGCTGGCTTCTGCTCCTGCACCCCGCCATCAGCTGCTGGAGGCTGGCTTCTGCTCCTCCACCCCGCCACCAGCTGCTGGAGGCTGGCTGCTGCTCCTGCACCCCGCCATCAGCTGCTGGAGGCTTCTGTTCCTCCACCCCGCCATCAGCAGCTGGAGGCTGGCTGCTGGAGGCTGGCTGCTGCTCCTCCACCCCGCCATCAGCTGATGGACGCTGGCTGCAGCTCCTCCACCCCGCCATCACCAGCTGGAGGCTGCCTGCTGCTCCTCCACCCCGCCATCAGCTGCTGGAGGCTGGCTGCTGCTCCTGCACCCTGCCATCAGCTGCTGGAGGCTGGCTGCTGCTCCTCCACCCCACCATGACCTGCTGGAGGCTGGCTGCAGCTCCTCCACCCCGCCATCAGCTGCTGGAGGCTGGCTGCAGCTCCTCCACCCCACCATCAGCCGTTGGAGGCTGGCTGCTGCTCCTCCACCCTGACATCACCAGCTGGAGGCTTCTGT
>NW_027223224.1:35000-38301 GCF_043380555.1 Nothobranchius furzeri | reverse complement strand
TGGGGGACCGGCACAGCCTCCCTAGACCGACACAAGTGCACCACTTGGGCCATACTCTGACCCAAGTCCCGGGGCGAGAACCACAACTACTGGTCATCCTTTTGACCTCATGGTCATCCTTTAGACCTCAAGGGGGCACGGCAGAGCCTCCCTAGTCCGACACAAGTGTCCCACTTGGGCTATACTATGACCCAAGTCCCGGGGCGAGAACCACAACTACTGGTCATCCTTTAGACCTCAAGGGGGCACGGCAGAGCCTCCCTAGTCCGACACAAGTGTCCCACTTGGGCCATACTCAGACCCACGGCCCGGGGCGAGAACCACAACTACTGGTCATCCTTTAGACCTCCAGGGGGCCCGGCACAGCCTCCCTAGTCCGACGCAAGTGCTCCACTTGGGCTGTACTCTGACCCAAGTCCCGGGGCGAGAACCACAACTAATGGTCATCCTTTAGACCTCCAGGGGGCACGGCACAGCCTCCCTAGTCCGACACAAGTGCTCCACTTGGGCTATACTCTGACCCAAGTCCCGGGGCGAGAACCACAACTACTGGTCATCCTTTAGACCTCCAGGGGGCACGGCAGAGCCTCCCTAGTCCGACACAAGTGTCCCACTTGGGCTATTCTCTGACCCAAGTCCCGGGGCGAGAACCACAACTACTGGTCATCCTTTAGACCTCCAGGGGGCACGACACAGCCTCCCTAGTCCGACCCAAGTGCTCCACTTGGGCTATACTATGACCCAAGTCCCGGGGCGAGAACCACAACTACTGGTCATCCTTTAGACCTCCAGGGGGCACGGCACAGCCTCCCTAGTCCGACACAAGTGCTCCACTTGGGCTATACTCTGACCCAAGTCCCGGGGCGAGAACCACAACTACTGGTCATCCTTTAGACCTCCAGGGGGCACGGCACAGCCTCCCTAGTCCGACACAAGTGCTCCACTTGGGCTATACTCTGACCCAAGTCCCGGGGCGAGAACCACAACTACTGGTCATCCTTTTGACCTCATGGTCATCCTTTAGACCTCCAGGGGGCCCGGCACAGCCTCCCTAGGCCGACACAAGTGCTCCACTTGGGCTATACTCTGACCCAAGTCCCGGGGCGAGAACCACAACTACTGGTCATCCTTTAGACCTCCAGGGGGCACGGCACAGCCTCCCTAGTCCGACACAAGTGCTCCACTTGGGCTATACTCTGACCCAAGTCCCGGGGCGAGAACCACAACTACTGGTCATCCTTTTGACCTCATGGTCATCCTTTAGACCTCCAGGGGGCCCGGCACAGCCTCCCTAGACCGACACAAGTGCTCCACTTGGGCTGTACTCTGACCCAAGTCCCGGTGCGAGAACCACAACTACTGGTCATCCTTTAGACCTCCAGGGGGCCCGGCACAGCCTCCCTAGGCCGACACAAGTGCTCCACTTGGGCTATACTCTGACCCAAGTCCCGGGGCGAGAACCACAACTACTGGTCATCCTTTTGACCTCATGGTCATCCTTTAGATCTCCAGGGGGCCCGGCACAGCCTCCCTAGGCCGACACAAGTGCTCCACTTGGGCTATACTCTGACCCAAGTCCCGGGGCGAGAACCACAACTACTGGTCATCCTTTAGACCTCCAGGGGGCACGGCACACCCCCCGGTAGCCGACCAAAGTGCTCTACTCGGGCCAGACTCGGACCCACGACCCGGGGTGAGAACCACAACTACTGGTCATCCTTTAGACCTCCAGGGGGCCCGGCACAGCCTCCCTAGTCCGACACAAGTGCTCCACTTGGGCTATACTCTGACCCAAGTCCCGGGGCGAGAACCACAACTACTGGTCATCCTTTAGACCTCCAGGGGGACCGGCACAGCCTCCCTAGACCGACACAAGTGCACCACTTGGGCCATACTCTGACCCAAGTCCCGGGGCGAGAACCACAACTACTGGTCATCCTTTTGACCTCATGGTCATCCTTTAGACCTCAAGGGGGCACGGCAGAGCCTCCCTAGTCCGACACAAGTGTCCCACTTGGGCTATACTATGACCCAAGTCCCGGGGCGAGAACCACAACTACTGGTCATCCTTTAGACCTCAAGGGGGCACGGCAGAGCCTCCCTAGTCCGACACAAGTGTCCCACTTGGGCCATACTCAGACCCACGGCCCGGGGCGAGAACCACAACTACTGGTCATCCTTTAGACCTCCAGGGGGCCCGGCACAGCCTCCCTAGTCCGACGCAAGTGCTCCACTTGGGCTGTACTCTGACCCAAGTCCCGGGGCGAGAACCACAACTAATGGTCATCCTTTAGACCTCCAGGGGGCACGGCACAGCCTCCCTAGTCCGACACAAGTGCTCCACTTGGGCTATACTCTGACCCAAGTCCCGGGGCGAGAACCACAACTACTGGTCATCCTTTAGACCTCCAGGGGGCACGGCAGAGCCTCCCTAGTCCGACACAAGTGTCCCACTTGGGCTATTCTCTGACCCAAGTCCCGGGGCGAGAACCACAACTACTGGTCATCCTTTAGACCTCCAGGGGGCACGACACAGCCTCCCTAGTCCGACCCAAGTGCTCCACTTGGGCTATACTATGACCCAAGTCCCGGGGCGAGAACCACAACTACTGGTCATCCTTTAGACCTCCAGGGGGCACGGCAGAGCCTCCCTAGTCCGACACAAGTGTCCCACTTGGGCTATTCTCTGACCCAAGTCCCGGGGCGAGAACCACAACTACTGGTCATCCTTTAGACCTCCAGGGGGCACGACACAGCCTCCCTAGTCCGACCCAAGTGCTCCACTTGGGCTATACTATGACCCAAGTCCCGGGGCGAGAACCACAACTACTGGTCATCCTTTAGACCTCCAGGGGGCACGGCACAGCCTCCCTAGTCCGACACAAGTGCTCCACTTGGGCTATACTCTGACCCAAGTCCCGGGGCGAGAACCACAACTACTGGTCATCCTTTAGACCTCCAGGGGGCACGGCACAGCCTCCCTAGTCCGACACAAGTGCTCCACTTGGGCTATACTCTGACCCAAGTCCCGGGGCGAGAACCACAACTACTGGTCATCCTTTTGACCTCATGGTCATCCTTTAGACCTCCAGGGGGCCCGGCACAGCCTCCCTAGGCCGACACAAGTGCTCCACTTGGGCTATACTCTGACCCAAGTCCCGGGGCGAGAACCACAACTACTGGTCATCCTTTAGACCTCCAGGGGGCACGGCACAGCCTCCCTAGTCCGACACAAGTGCTCCACTTCGGCTGTACTCTGACCCAAGTCCCGGGGCGAGAACCACAACTAATGGTCATCCTT
>NW_027223224.1:15000-25000 GCF_043380555.1 Nothobranchius furzeri | reverse complement strand
TGGGTGTGATGGTGTTGAGTGAGGGTGGGAGAAGTCTTCGGGGATGGTGGAGCCTGATCCTGGGTTCGGTGGTGTTGAGTGTGGGTGGGAGAAGGCTGCGGGCATGGGGATGCCTGATGAGCCTGGATGTGATGCTGGTGAGAGAGGGGACAGGGCAGAGGCCGGCTGGACGTGCAGCGGGCAGGGGGAAACTTGAGCCTGGGTGGGTGGTTGTGCATCCAGGGCGGGCAGGGAGAGGTGAGACGTGGGCCTGGGCTGGTCGTCAGCGGTTCACCACAGGCAGCTGGTGGCGGTGTGGCTGAGCAGAAGCCTCCAGCAGGTGATGGCGGGGTGGGGGAGCAGCAGCCAGCCTCAAGCAGCCAGCCTCCAGCTGCTGATGGTGGGGTGGAGGAACAGAAGCCTCCAGCTGGTGATGTCAGGGTGGAGGAGCAGCAGCCAGCCTCCAACGGCTGATGGTGGGGTGGAGGAGCTGCAGCCAGCCTCCAGCAGCTGATGGCGGGGTGCAGGAGCAGCAGCCAGCCTCCAGCTGGTGATGGCGGGGTGAAGGAGCTGCAGCCAGCCACCAGCAGCTGATGGCGGGGTGCAGGAGCAGCAGCCAGCCACCAGCAGCTGATGGCGGGGTGGAGGAGCTGCAGCCAGCGTCCAGCAGCTGATGGTTGGGTGGTGGAGGAGCAGCAGCCAGCCTCCAGCAGCTGCTGGCGGGGTGCAGGAGCAGCAGCCAGCCTCCAGCAGCTGGTGGCGGGGTGGAGGAGCAGAAGCCAGCCTCCAGCAGCTGATGGCGGGGTGCAGGAGCAGAAGCCAGCCTCCAGCTGGTGATGGCGGGGTGAAGGAGCTGCAGCCAGCCTCCAGCAGCCAGCCTCCAGCTGGTGATGGCGGGGCGGAGGAGCAGGCAGCCTCCATCAGCTGATGGCGGGGTGTAGGAGCAGCAGCCAGCCTCCAGCTGGTGATGGCGGGGAGGAGGAGCAGCAGCAGCCAGCCTCCAGCAGCCAGCCAGCCTCCAGCAGCTGATGGCGGTGTGTGGGAGCAGCAGCCAGCCTCCAGCGGCCAGCCAGCCTCCAGCAGCTGATGGCGGGGTGGAGGAGCTGCAGCCAGCGTCCATCAGCTGATGGCGGGGTGGAAGAGCAGCAGGCAGCCTCCAGCTGGTGATGGCGGGGTGGAGGAGCTGCAGCCAGCGTCCAGCAGCTGATGGCGGGGTGCAGGAGCAGCAGCCAGCCTCCAGCAGCTGATGGCGGGGTGGAGGAGCTGCAGCCAGCCTCCAGCAGCCAGCCTCCAGCTAGTGATGGCGGGGTGGAGAAGCAGGCAGCCTCCGTCAGCTGATGGCGGGGTGGAGGAGCAGAAGCCAGCCTCCAGCAGCTGATGGCGGGGTGCAGGAGCTGCAGCCAGCGTCCAGCAGCTGATGGTGGGGTGGAGGAGCTGCAGCCAGCCTCCAGCAGCCAGCCTCCAGCTAGTGATGGCGGGGTGGAGAAGCAGGCAGCCTCCGTCAGCTGATGGCGGGGTGGAGGAGCAGAAGCCAGCCTCCAGCAGCTGATGGCGGGGTGCAGGAGCTGCAGCCAGCGTCCAGCAGCTGATGGTGGGGTGGAGGAGCTGCAGCCAGCGTCCAGCAGCTGATGGTGGGGTGGAGGAGCTGCAGCCAGCCTCCAGCAGCCAGCCTCCAGCAGCTGATGGCGGGGTGCAGGAGCAGCAGCCAGCCTCCAGCAGCTGATGGCGGGGTGCAGGAGCAGCAGGCAGCCTCCAGCAGCTGATGGCGGGGTGGAGGAGCAGAAGCCAGCCTCCAGCAGCTGATGGCGGGGTGCAGGAGCTGCAGCCAGCGTCCAGCAGCTGATGGTGGGGTGGAGGAGCTGCAGCCAGCGTCCAGCAGCTGATGGTTGGGTGGAGGAGCAGCAGCCAGCCTCCAGCAGCCAGCCTCCAGCTAGTGATGGCGGGGTGGAGAAGCAGGCAGCCTCCATCAGCTGATGGCGGGGTGGAGGAGCAGAAGCCAGCCTCCAGCTGGTGATGGCGGGGTGCAGGAGCTGCAGGCAGCCTCCAGCAGCTGATGGCGGGGTGCAGGAGCTGCAGGCAGCCTCCAGCAGCTGATGGCGGGGTGGAGGAGCTGCAGCCAGCGTCCAGCAGCTGATGGTGGGGTGGAGGAGCTGCAGCCAGCGTCCAGCAGCTGATGGTTGGGTGGAGGAGCAGCAGCCAGCCTCCAGCAGCTGATGGCGGGGTGCAGGAGCAGCAGCCAGCCTCCAGCAGCTGATGGCGGGGTGGAGGAGCTGCAGCCAGCCTCCAGCAGCCAGCCTCCAGCTAGTGATGGCGGGGTGGAGAAGCAGGCAGCCTCCATCAGCTGATGGCGGGGTGGAGGAGCAGAAGCCAGCCTCCAGCTGGTGATGGCGGGGTGCAGGAGCTGCAGGCAGCCTCCAGCAGCTGATGGCGGGGTGGAGGAGCTGCAGCCAGCCTCCAGCAGCCAGCCTCCAGCTAGTGATGGCGGGGTGGAGAAGCAGGCAGCCTCCATCAGCTGATGGCGGGGTGGAGGAGCAGAAGCCAGCCTCCAGCAGCTGATGGCGGGGTGCAGGAGGTGCAGGCAGCCTCCAGCAGCTGATGGCGGGGTGCAGGAGCAGCAGGCAGCCTCCAGCAGCTGATGGCGGGGTGCAGGAGCTGCAACCAGCCTCCAGCTGGTGATGGCGGGGTGGAGGAGCTGCAGCCAGCCTCCAGCAGCCAGCCCCCAGCAGCTGATGGCGGGGTGGAGGAGCAGAAGCCAGCCTCCAGCAGCTGATGGTGGGGTGCAGGAGCTGCAGCCAGCCTCCAGCAGCCAGCCTCCAGCTGGTGATGGCGGGGTGGAGGAGCAGCAGCAGACAGCCTCCAGCAGCCAGCCAGCCTCCAGGAGCTGATGGCGGTGTGTGGGAGCAGCAGCCAGCCTCCAGCGTTCAGCCAGCATCCATCAGCTGATGGCGGTGTGAAGGAGCTGCAGCCAGCCTCCAGCAGGTCATGGTGGGGTGGAGGAGCAGCAGCCAGCCTCCAGCAGCTGATGGCGGGTTGCAGGAGCTGCAGCCAGCCTCCAGCAAATGATGGCGGGGTGCAGGAGCTGCAGGCAGCCTCCAGCAGCTGATGGCGGGGTGCAGGAGCAGCAGGCAGCCTCCAGCTGCTGATGACGGGGTGCAGGAGCTGCAACCAGCCTCCAGCTGGTGATGGTGGGGTGGAGGAGCTGCAGCCAGCCTCGAACAGCTGATGGCAGGGTGCAGGAGCAGCAGCCAGCCTCCAGCAGCTGATGGCGGGGCGCAGGAGCTGCAGGCAGCCTCCAGCAGCTGATGGCGGGGTGCAGGAGCAGCAGCCAGCCTCCAGCTGGTGATGGCGGGGTGAAGGAGCTGCAGCCAGCCACCAGCAGCTGATGGCGGGGTGAAGGAGCTGCAGCCAGCCACCAGCAGCTGATGGCGGGGTGGAGGAGCTGCAGCCAGCGTCCAGCAGCTGATGGTTGGGTGGTGGAGGAGCAGCAGCCAGCCTCCAGCAGCTGATGGCGGGGTGCAGGAGCAGCAGCCAGCGTCCAGCAGCTGATGGTTGGGTGGAGGAGCAGCAGCCAGCCTCCAGCAGCTGCTGGCGGGGTGCAGGAGCAGCAGCCAGCCTCCAGCAGCTGATGGCGGGGTGCAGGAGCTGCAGGCAGCCTCCAGCAGCTGATGGCGGTGTGCAGGAGCTGCAGCCAGCCTCCAGCAGCTGATGGCGGGGTGCAGGGGCTGCAGGCAGCCTCCAGCAGCTGATGGCGGGGTGCAGGAGCTGCAACCAGCCTCCAGCTGGTGATGGCGGGGTGGAGGAGCAGCAGCCAGCCTCCAGCAGCCAGCCTCCAGCTGCTGATGGCGGGGTGGAGGAACAGAAGCCTCCAGCAGCTGATGGCAGGGTGCAGGAGCAGCAGCCAGCCTCCAGCTGGTGATGGCGGGGTGGAGGAGCTGAAACCTGGGTCGGACCTGGTCTGCAGCAGGGCCCATTACCACTCAGAAGCTGATGGCAGTGTGTGTTTAGGTCCCTGCGGGGTGGATGAGCTGAAACCTGGGTCAGACTTGGTGTGCAGCAGGGCTCAGCACCCTCCAGAAGCCGATGACAGTGTGTCTTTAACTCCCTGCCTGGTGGGAGAGCTGAAAGCTGGGTCGGACCTGGTCTTTAGCAGAGCTCAGCAGCCTCCAGAAGCTGATGGCAGTGTGTGTTTCATCCCCTGCGGGGTGGGAGAGCTGAAACGTGGGTCGGACCTGGTCTGCAGCAGGGCCCATCACCATCCAGAAGCTGACGGCGGTGTGTGTTTAAGTCCCTGCGGGGTGGGAGAGCCATAACCTGGGTCGGACCTGGTCTGCAGCAGAGCTCAGCAGCCTCCAGAACCTGATGGCAGTGTGTCTTTAATCCACTGCGGGGTGCAGGAGCTGAAACCTGGGTCGGACCTGGTCTGCAGCAGGGCTCAGCAGCCAGCAGAAGGTGACGGCAGTGTGTGTTTAGTTCCCTGCGGGGTGCAGGAGCTGAAACCTGGGTCGGACCTGGTCTGCAGCAGAGCTCAGCAGCCAGCAGAAGGTGATGGCAGTGTGTGTTTAAGTCCCTGCCTGGTGGGAGAGCTGAAACCTGGGTCGGACCTGGTCTATAGAAGAGCTCAGCAGCCTCCAGAAGCTGATGGCAGTGTGTGTGTTTTGGTCCCTGCGGGGTGCAGGAGCAGGAACCCGGGTCGGACCTGGTCTATAGCGGAGCTCAGCAGCCTCCAGCAGCTGATGGCAGTGTGTGTTTAATTCCCTGCCTGGTGGGAGAGCTGTAACCCGGGTCGGACTTGGTCTGCAGCAGGGCCCATCACCATCCAGAAGCTGATGGCAGTGTGTCTTTAATTCCCTGCGGGGTGGAGGAGCAGAAACCTGGGTCGGACCTGGTCTATAGCAGAGCTCAGCAGCCTCCAGAAGCTGATGGCAGTGTGTGTTCAAGTCCCTGCGGGGTGGGAGAGCTGAAACCTGGGTCGGACCTGGTCTATAGAAGAGCTCAGCAGCCTCCAGCAGCTGATGGCAGTGTGTGTTTAAGTCCCTGCGGGGTGGGAGAGCTATATCCCGGGTCGGACCTGGTCTATAGCAGAGCTCAGCAGCCTCCAGCAGCTGATGGCAGTGTGTGTTTAAGTCCCTGCGGGGTGGGAGAGCTGAAACCTCGGTCGGACCTGGTCTATGGCAGAGCTCAGCAGCCTCCAGAAGCTGATGGCAGCGTGCCTCTAAGTCCCTGCCTGGTGGGAGAGCTGAAACCTGGGTCGGACATGGTCTGCAGCAGGGCTCGGCAGCCTCCAGCAGCTGATGGCAGTGTGTCTTTAAGTCCCTGCCTGGTGGGAGAGCTGAAACCTGGGTCGGACCTGGTCTATAGCAGAGCTCAGCAGCCTCCAGCAGCTGATGGCAGTGTGTTTAAGTCCCTGCCTGGTGTGAGAGCTGAAACCTGGGTCGGACCTGGTCTATAGAAGAGCTCAGCAGCCTCCAGCAGCTGATGGCAGTGTGTCTTTAAGTCACTGCCTGGTGGGAGAGCTGAAACCTGGGTCGGACCTGGTCTATAGTAGAGCTCAGCAGCCTCCAGCAGCTGATTGCAGTGTGTGTTTAAGTCCCTGCCTGGTGGGAGAGCTGATATCCGGGTCGGACCTGGTCCACAGCAGGGCCCATCACCCTCCAGAAGCTGGTGGCAGTGTGTGTTTAAGTCCCTGCGGGGTGCAGGAGCAGAAACCTGGGTGGGACCTGGTCTGCAGCAGAGCTCGGCAGCCTCCAGCAGCTGATGGCAGTGAGTGTTTAAGTCCCTGCGGGGTGGGAGAGCTATATCCCGGGTCAGACCTGGTCTAAAGCAGGGCCCATCACCCTCCAGAAGCTGGTGGCAGTGTGTGTTTAAGTCCCTGCGGGGTGGAGGAGCAGAAACCTGGGTCGGACCCGGTCTACAGCAGAGCTCAGCAGCCCCCAGAAGCTGATGGCAGTGTGTGTGTGTGTGTGTGTGTTTAAGTCTCTGCCTGGTTGGAGAGCCGATACCTGGGTCGGACCTGGTCTGCAGCAGGGCTCAGCAGCCTCCAGAAGCTGATGGCAGTGTGTCTTTCATTCCCTGCGGGGTGCAGGAGCAGAAACCTGGGTCGGACCTGGTCTATAGCGGAGCTCAGCAGCCTCCAGCAGCTGATGGCAGTGTGTGTGTTAAAGACCCTGCGGGGTGGGAGAGCTGAAACCTGGGTCGGACCTGGTCTGCAGCAGGGCTCAGCAGCCCCCAGAAGCTGATGGCTGTGTGTGTTTAAGTCCCTGCGGGGTGGGAGAGCTGAAACCTGGGTCGGACCTGGCCCGCAGCAGGGCCCATCACCCTCCAGAAGCTGATGGCGGTGTGGGTTTAAGTCCCTGCGGGGTTGAGGAGCTGAAACCTGGGTCGGACCTGGTCTGCAGCAGGGCCCATCACCATCCAGAAGCTGATGGCTGTGTGTGTTTAAGTCCCAGGGGGGTGGGAGAGCCATAACCTGGGTCGGACCTGGTCTGCAGCAGGGCTCAGCAGCCTCCAGTTGCAGATGGCAGTGTGTGTTTAGTTCCCTGCGGGGTGCAGGAGCTGAAACCTGGGTCGGACCTGGTCTATAGCAGAGCTCAGCAGCCTCCAGAAGCTGATGGCAGTGTGTCTTCAATTCCCTGCGGGGTGCAGGAGCTGATACCTGGGTCGGACCTGGTCTGCAGCAGGGCCCATCACCATCCAGACGCTGATGGCAGTGTGTGTTTAAGTCCTAGTGGGCTGCAGGAGCTGAAACCTGGGTCGGACCTGCTCTATAGTAGAGCTCAGCAGCCTCCAGAAGCTGATGGCAGTGTGTCTTTAAGTCCCTGCGGGGTGGGATAGCTGAAACCTGGGTCGGACCTGGTCTGCAGCAGGGCCCATCACCATCCAGACGCTGATGGCAGTGTGTGTTTAAGTCCTAGTGGGCTGCAGGAGCTGAAACCTGGGTCGGACCTGCTCTATAGTAGAGCTCAGCAGCCTCCAGAAGCTGATGGCAGTGTGTCTTTAAGTCCCTGCGGGGTGGGATAGCTGAAACCTGGGTCGGACCTGGTCTGCAGCAGGGCCCATCACCCTCCAGAAGCTGTTGGCAGTGTGTCTTCCATTCCTAGTGGGGCAGGGGAGCAAAGACCTGGGCAGAGGAGCGCCTGTCTGCATCCGATCCGGCCCCTCAGCAGCCCGCCGTGAGCCTTAGAGAACCCCCCCCCCCCCCCAGCGGGCTCCAGGAACCGGGCCCTGCGTCGGACCCAGCTCAGTAAGGCCCTCCCTCGGGCCCTGCAGCAGGTGGCCCCGTCTATGCAGTCGAAAACCCCGCGAAAATCGGTGTAGAAACGCCCGAGAGGCGTGGTGCGGTTCCCCCGGCCGGTACCGGGTCCGGACCGGTCCGGAAGTCCACCCAGAACACTGCCTGGGGCTTCTGGGCGGCTCCCCAGGCGCAGGCAGTCGAAAACCGCGTGAAAATCGGTTCAGAATTGACAAAACGGCGACCTCGTCGCTCCAAAAACTAAGTCCAAACTAAGCCTTTCGCTTATCGCTTAACGCTTAAGGCGGTCGGCCTTATGGCCAGTAAATGAAAAGTGCCTGCGCCCCTGGAGGTTTTGGAAGGTGCGAGCGATGACCATGCTCGGGTTAGTAGGTGAGGCCATCGGAAAACCAGCGTGAGTTGGCGGGTTTGGGTGGCAATCTATTCCAGGCAGAGTCGACTATCTCTGGGCATCAATTTTGGGATTTTTCCGGCTCTGGTTCTGGGAGAAACGCAGGGGCAAAGTGCACGAGCCGCGGCCGATTTTGGTGGCCTGTCCCTGGGCACAAAGTCTGAGGAGTGTGGGCCTGGTTCTCCGAAAAATACCAGTCTGCTGGAGCTCACTCCCATGGCTCCAGGGGGCACGGCACACCCCCCGGTAGCCGACCAAAGTGCTCTACTCGGGCCAGACTCGGACCCACGACCCGGGGTGAGAACCACAACTACTGGTCATCCTTTTGACCTCCAGGGGGCGCGGCAGAGCCTCCCCAGTCCGACGCAAGTGCCCCACTTGGGCCATACTCAGACCCACGGCCCGGGGCGAGAACCACAACTACTGGTCATCCTTTAGACCTCCAGGGGGCCCGGCACAGCCTCCCTAGACCGACACAAGTGCTCCACTTGGGCTGTACTCTGACCCAAGTCCCGGTGCGAGAACCACAACTACTGGTCATCCTTTAGACCTCCAGGGGGCCCGGCACAGCCTCCCTAGGCCGACACAAGTGCTCCACTTGGGCTATACTCTGACCCAAGTCCCGGGGCGAGAACCACAACTACTGGTCATCCTTTTGACCTCATGGTCATCCTTTAGATCTCCAGGGGGCCCGGCACAGCCTCCCTAGGCCGACACAAGTGCTCCACTTGGGCTATACTCTGACCCAAGTCCCGGGGCGAGAACCACAACTACTGGTCATCCTTTAGACCTCCAGGGGGCACGGCACACCCCCCGGTAGCCGACCAAAGTGCTCTACTCGGGCCAGACTCGGACCCACGACCCGGGGTGAGAACCACAACTACTGGTCATCCTTTAGACCTCCAGGGGGCCCGGCACAGCCTCCCTAGTCCGACACAAGTGCTCCACTTGGGCTATACTCTGACCCAAGTCCCGGGGCGAGAACCACAACTACTGGTCATCCTTTAGACCTCCAGGGGGACCGGCACAGCCTCCCTAGACCGACACAAGTGCACCACTTGGGCCATACTCTGACCCAAGTCCCGGGGCGAGAACCACAACTACTGGTCATCCTTTTGACCTCATGGTCATCCTTTAGACCTCAAGGGGGCACGGCAGAGCCTCCCTAGTCCGACACAAGTGTCCCACTTGGGCTATACTATGACCCAAGTCCCGGGGCGAGAACCACAACTACTGGTCATCCTTTAGACCTCAAGGGGGCACGGCAGAGCCTCCCTAGTCCGACACAAGTGTCCCACTTGGGCCATACTCAGACCCACGGCCCGGGGCGAGAACCACAACTACTGGTCATCCTTTAGACCTCCAGGGGGCCCGGCACAGCCTCCCTAGTCCGACGCAAGTGCTCCACTTGGGCTGTACTCTGACCCAAGTCCCGGGGCGAGAACCACAACTAATGGTCATCCTTTAGACCTCCAGGGGGCACGGCACAGCCTCCCTAGTCCGACACAAGTGCTCCACTTGGGCTATACTCTGACCCAAGTCCCGGGGCGAGAACCACAACTACTGGTCATCCTTTAGACCTCCAGGGGGCACGGCAGAGCCTCCCTAGTCCGACACAAGTGTCCCACTTGGGCTATTCTCTGACCCAAGTCCCGGGGCGAGAACCACAACTACTGGTCATCCTTTAGACCTCCAGGGGGCACGACACAGCCTCCCTAGTCCGACCCAAGTGCTCCACTTGGGCTATACTATGACCCAAGTCCCGGGGCGAGAACCACAACTACTGGTCATCCTTTAGACCTCCAGGGGGCACGGCACAGCCTCCCTAGTCCGACACAAGTGCTCCACTTGGGCTATACTCTGACCCAAGTCCCGGGGCGAGAACCACAACTACTGGTCATCCTTTAGACCTCCAGGGGGCACGGCACAGCCTCCCTAGTCCGACACAAGTGCTCCACTTGGGCTATACTCTGACCCAAGTCCCGGGGCGAGAACCACAACTACTGGTCATCCTTTTGACCTCATGGTCATCCTTTAGACCTCCAGGGGGCCCGGCACAGCCTCCCTAGGCCGACACAAGTGCTCCACTTGGGCTATACTCTGACCCAAGTCCCGGGGCGAGAACCACAACTACTGGTCATCCTTTAGACCTCCAGGGGGCACGGCACAGCCTCCCTAGTCCGACACAAGTGCTCCACTTCGGCTGTACTCTGACCCAAGTCCCGGGGCGAGAACCACAACTAATGGTCATCCTTTAGACCTCCATGGCAACAGGGGGATGTCAGACCCCAGCTCATCCCAGGTTGATGCCTCAATAGTAGCTTAGGGTCACGGCAGTCCCACCGTGATCCACCCTCTTGTCCTCTCTCCACAGGATGACC
>NW_027223224.1:0-5000 GCF_043380555.1 Nothobranchius furzeri | reverse complement strand
GTGATGCTGGTGAGAGAGGGGACAGGGCAGAGGCCGGCTGGACGTGCAGCGGGCAGGGGGAAACTTGAGCCTGGGTGGGTGGTTGTGCATCCAGGGCGGGCAGGGAGAGGTGAGACGTGGGCCTGGGCTGGTCGTCAGCGGTTCACCACAGGCAGCTGGTGGCGGTGTGGCTGAGCAGAAGCCTCCAGCAGGTGATGGCGGGGTGGGGGAGCAGCAGCCAGCCTCAAGCAGCCAGCCTCCAGCTGCTGATGGTGGGGTGGAGGAACAGAAGCCTCCAGCTGGTGATGTCAGGGTGGAGGAGCAGCAGCCAGCCTCCAACGGCTGATGGTGGGGTGGAGGAGCTGCAGCCAGCCTCCAGCAGCTGATGGCGGGGTGCAGGAGCAGCAGCCAGCCTCCAGCTGGTGATGGCGGGGTGAAGGAGCTGCAGCCAGCCACCAGCAGCTGATGGCGGGGTGCAGGAGCAGCAGCCAGCCACCAGCAGCTGATGGCGGGGTGGAGGAGCTGCAGCCAGCGTCCAGCAGCTGATGGTTGGGTGGTGGAGGAGCAGCAGCCAGCCTCCAGCAGCTGCTGGCGGGGTGCAGGAGCAGCAGCCAGCCTCCAGCAGCTGGTGGCGGGGTGGAGGAGCAGAAGCCAGCCTCCAGCAGCTGATGGCGGGGTGCAGGAGCAGAAGCCAGCCTCCAGCTGGTGATGGCGGGGTGAAGGAGCTGCAGCCAGCCTCCAGCAGCCAGCCTCCAGCTGGTGATGGCGGGGCGGAGGAGCAGGCAGCCTCCATCCAGCTGATGGCGGGGTGTAGGAGCAGCAGCCAGCCTCCAGCTGGTGATGGCGGGGAGGAGGAGCAGCAGCAGCCAGCCTCCAGCAGCCAGCCAGCCTCCAGCAGCTGATGGCGGTGTGTGGGAGCAGCAGCCAGCCTCCAGCGGCCAGCCAGCCTCCAGCAGCTGATGGCGGGGTGGAGGAGCTGCAGCCAGCGTCCATCAGCTGATGGCGGGGTGGAAGAGCAGCAGGCAGCCTCCAGCTGGTGATGGCGGGGTGGAGGAGCTGCAGCCAGCGTCCAGCAGCTGATGGCGGGGTGCAGGAGCAGCAGCCAGCCTCCAGCAGCTGATGGCGGGGTGGAGGAGCTGCAGCCAGCCTCCAGCAGCCAGCCTCCAGCTAGTGATGGCGGGGTGGAGAAGCAGGCAGCCTCCGTCAGCTGATGGCGGGGTGGAGGAGCAGAAGCCAGCCTCCAGCAGCTGATGGCGGGGTGCAGGAGCTGCAGCCAGCGTCCAGCAGCTGATGGTGGGGTGGAGGAGCTGCAGCCAGCCTCCAGCAGCCAGCCTCCAGCTAGTGATGGCGGGGTGGAGAAGCAGGCAGCCTCCGTCAGCTGATGGCGGGGTGGAGGAGCAGAAGCCAGCCTCCAGCAGCTGATGGCGGGGTGCAGGAGCTGCAGCCAGCGTCCAGCAGCTGATGGTGGGGTGGAGGAGCTGCAGCCAGCGTCCAGCAGCTGATGGTGGGGTGGAGGAGCTGCAGCCAGCCTCCAGCAGCCAGCCTCCAGCAGCTGATGGCGGGGTGCAGGAGCAGCAGCCAGCCTCCAGCAGCTGATGGCGGGGTGCAGGAGCAGCAGGCAGCCTCCAGCAGCTGATGGCGGGGTGGAGGAGCAGAAGCCAGCCTCCAGCAGCTGATGGCGGGGTGCAGGAGCTGCAGCCAGCGTCCAGCAGCTGATGGTGGGGTGGAGGAGCTGCAGCCAGCGTCCAGCAGCTGATGGTTGGGTGGAGGAGCAGCAGCCAGCCTCCAGCAGCCAGCCTCCAGCTAGTGATGGCGGGGTGGAGAAGCAGGCAGCCTCCATCAGCTGATGGCGGGGTGGAGGAGCAGAAGCCAGCCTCCAGCTGGTGATGGCGGGGTGCAGGAGCTGCAGGCAGCCTCCAGCAGCTGATGGCGGGGTGCAGGAGCTGCAGGCAGCCTCCAGCAGCTGATGGCGGGGTGGAGGAGCTGCAGCCAGCGTCCAGCAGCTGATGGTGGGGTGGAGGAGCTGCAGCCAGCGTCCAGCAGCTGATGGTTGGGTGGAGGAGCAGCAGCCAGCCTCCAGCAGCTGATGGCGGGGTGCAGGAGCAGCAGCCAGCCTCCAGCAGCTGATGGCGGGGTGGAGGAGCTGCAGCCAGCCTCCAGCAGCCAGCCTCCAGCTAGTGATGGCGGGGTGGAGAAGCAGGCAGCCTCCATCAGCTGATGGCGGGGTGGAGGAGCAGAAGCCAGCCTCCAGCTGGTGATGGCGGGGTGCAGGAGCTGCAGGCAGCCTCCAGCAGCTGATGGCGGGGTGGAGGAGCTGCAGCCAGCCTCCAGCAGCCAGCCTCCAGCTAGTGATGGCGGGGTGGAGAAGCAGGCAGCCTCCATCAGCTGATGGCGGGGTGGAGGAGCAGAAGCCAGCCTCCAGCAGCTGATGGCGGGGTGCAGGAGGTGCAGGCAGCCTCCAGCAGCTGATGGCGGGGTGCAGGAGCAGCAGGCAGCCTCCAGCAGCTGATGGCGGGGTGCAGGAGCTGCAACCAGCCTCCAGCTGGTGATGGCGGGGTGGAGGAGCTGCAGCCAGCCTCCAGCAGCCAGCCCCCAGCAGCTGATGGCGGGGTGGAGGAGCAGAAGCCAGCCTCCAGCAGCTGATGGTGGGGTGCAGGAGCTGCAGCCAGCCTCCAGCAGCCAGCCTCCAGCTGGTGATGGCGGGGTGGAGGAGCAGCAGCAGACAGCCTCCAGCAGCCAGCCAGCCTCCAGGAGCTGATGGCGGTGTGTGGGAGCAGCAGCCAGCCTCCAGCGTTCAGCCAGCATCCATCAGCTGATGGCGGTGTGAAGGAGCTGCAGCCAGCCTCCAGCAGGTCATGGTGGGGTGGAGGAGCAGCAGCCAGCCTCCAGCAGCTGATGGCGGGTTGCAGGAGCTGCAGCCAGCCTCCAGCAAATGATGGCGGGGTGCAGGAGCTGCAGGCAGCCTCCAGCAGCTGATGGCGGGGTGCAGGAGCAGCAGGCAGCCTCCAGCTGCTGATGACGGGGTGCAGGAGCTGCAACCAGCCTCCAGCTGGTGATGGTGGGGTGGAGGAGCTGCAGCCAGCCTCGAACAGCTGATGGCAGGGTGCAGGAGCAGCAGCCAGCCTCCAGCAGCTGATGGCGGGGCGCAGGAGCTGCAGGCAGCCTCCAGCAGCTGATGGCGGGGTGCAGGAGCAGCAGCCAGCCTCCAGCTGGTGATGGCGGGGTGAAGGAGCTGCAGCCAGCCACCAGCAGCTGATGGCGGGGTGAAGGAGCTGCAGCCAGCCACCAGCAGCTGATGGCGGGGTGGAGGAGCTGCAGCCAGCGTCCAGCAGCTGATGGTTGGGTGGTGGAGGAGCAGCAGCCAGCCTCCAGCAGCTGATGGCGGGGTGCAGGAGCAGCAGCCAGCGTCCAGCAGCTGATGGTTGGGTGGAGGAGCAGCAGCCAGCCTCCAGCAGCTGCTGGCGGGGTGCAGGAGCAGCAGCCAGCCTCCAGCAGCTGATGGCGGGGTGCAGGAGCTGCAGGCAGCCTCCAGCAGCTGATGGCGGTGTGCAGGAGCTGCAGCCAGCCTCCAGCAGCTGATGGCGGGGTGCAGGGGCTGCAGGCAGCCTCCAGCAGCTGATGGCGGGGTGCAGGAGCTGCAACCAGCCTCCAGCTGGTGATGGCGGGGTGGAGGAGCAGCAGCCAGCCTCCAGCAGCCAGCCTCCAGCTGCTGATGGCGGGGTGGAGGAACAGAAGCCTCCAGCAGCTGATGGCAGGGTGCAGGAGCAGCAGCCAGCCTCCAGCTGGTGATGGCGGGGTGGAGGAGCTGAAACCTGGGTCGGACCTGGTCTGCAGCAGGGCCCATTACCACTCAGAAGCTGATGGCAGTGTGTGTTTAGGTCCCTGCGGGGTGGATGAGCTGAAACCTGGGTCAGACTTGGTGTGCAGCAGGGCTCAGCACCCTCCAGAAGCCGATGACAGTGTGTCTTTAACTCCCTGCCTGGTGGGAGAGCTGAAAGCTGGGTCGGACCTGGTCTTTAGCAGAGCTCAGCAGCCTCCAGAAGCTGATGGCAGTGTGTGTTTCATCCCCTGCGGGGTGGGAGAGCTGAAACGTGGGTCGGACCTGGTCTGCAGCAGGGCCCATCACCATCCAGAAGCTGACGGCGGTGTGTGTTTAAGTCCCTGCGGGGTGGGAGAGCCATAACCTGGGTCGGACCTGGTCTGCAGCAGAGCTCAGCAGCCTCCAGAACCTGATGGCAGTGTGTCTTTAATCCACTGCGGGGTGCAGGAGCTGAAACCTGGGTCGGACCTGGTCTGCAGCAGGGCTCAGCAGCCAGCAGAAGGTGACGGCAGTGTGTGTTTAGTTCCCTGCGGGGTGCAGGAGCTGAAACCTGGGTCGGACCTGGTCTGCAGCAGAGCTCAGCAGCCAGCAGAAGGTGATGGCAGTGTGTGTTTAAGTCCCTGCCTGGTGGGAGAGCTGAAACCTGGGTCGGACCTGGTCTATAGAAGAGCTCAGCAGCCTCCAGAAGCTGATGGCAGTGTGTGTGTTTTGGTCCCTGCGGGGTGCAGGAGCAGGAACCCGGGTCGGACCTGGTCTATAGCGGAGCTCAGCAGCCTCCAGCAGCTGATGGCAGTGTGTGTTTAATTCCCTGCCTGGTGGGAGAGCTGTAACCCGGGTCGGACTTGGTCTGCAGCAGGGCCCATCACCATCCAGAAGCTGATGGCAGTGTGTCTTTAATTCCCTGCGGGGTGGAGGAGCAGAAACCTGGGTCGGACCTGGTCTATAGCAGAGCTCAGCAGCCTCCAGAAGCTGATGGCAGTGTGTGTTCAAGTCCCTGCGGGGTGGGAGAGCTGAAACCTGGGTCGGACCTGGTCTATAGAAGAGCTCAGCAGCCTCCAGCAGCTGATGGCAGTGTGTGTTTAAGTCCTGCGGGGTGGGAGAGCTATATCCCGGGTCGGACCTGGTCTATAGCAGAGCTCAGCAGCCTCCAGCAGCTGATGGCAGTGTGTGTTTAAGTCCCTGCGGGGTGGGAGAGCTGAAA
>NW_027223223.1:27500-38381 GCF_043380555.1 Nothobranchius furzeri | reverse complement strand
CAAGTGGAGCACTTGTGTCGGACTAGGGAGGCTGTGCCGTGCCCCCTGGAGGTCTAAAGGATGACCATTAGTTGTGGTTCTCGCCCCGGGACTTGGGTCAGAGTACAGCCCAAGTGGAGCACTTGCGTCGGACTAGGGAGGCTGTGCCGGGCCCCCTGGAGGTCTAAAGGATGACCAGTAGTTGTGGTTCTCGCCCCGGGCCGTGGGTCTGAGTATGGCCCAAGTGGGACACTTGTGTCGGACTAGGGAGGCTCTGCCGTGCCCCCTTGAGGTCTAAAGGATGACCAGTAGTTGTGGTTCTCGCCCCGGGACTTGGGTCATAGTATAGCCCAAGTGGGACACTTGTGTCGGACTAGGGAGGCTCTGCCGTGCCCCCTTGAGGTCTAAAGGATGACCATGAGGTCAAAAGGATGACCAGTAGTTGTGGTTCTCGCCCCGGGACTTGGGTCAGAGTATGGCCCAAGTGGTGCACTTGTGTCGGTCTAGGGAGGCTGTGCCGGTCCCCCTGGAGGTCTAAAGGATGACCAGTAGTTGTGGTTCTCGCCCCGGGACTTGGGTCAGAGTATAGCCCAAGTGGAGCACTTGTGTCGGACTAGGGAGGCTGTGCCGGGCCCCCTGGAGGTCTAAAGGATGACCAGTAGTTGTGGTTCTCACCCCGGGTCGTGGGTCCGAGTCTGGCCCGAGTAGAGCACTTTGGTCGGCTACCGGGGGGTGTGCCGTGCCCCCTGGAGGTCTAAAGGATGACCAGTAGTTGTGGTTCTCGCCCCGGGACTTGGGTCAGAGTATAGCCCAAGTGGAGCACTTGTGTCGGCCTAGGGAGGCTGTGCCGGGCCCCCTGGAGATCTAAAGGATGACCATGAGGTCAAAAGGATGACCAGTAGTTGTGGTTCTCGCCCCGGGACTTGGGTCAGAGTATAGCCCAAGTGGAGCACTTGTGTCGGCCTAGGGAGGCTGTGCCGGGCCCCCTGGAGGTCTAAAGGATGACCAGTAGTTGTGGTTCTCGCACCGGGACTTGGGTCAGAGTACAGCCCAAGTGGAGCACTTGTGTCGGTCTAGGGAGGCTGTGCCGGGCCCCCTGGAGGTCTAAAGGATGACCATGAGGTCAAAAGGATGACCAGTAGTTGTGGTTCTCGCCCCGGGACTTGGGTCAGAGTATAGCCCAAGTGGAGCACTTGTGTCGGACTAGGGAGGCTGTGCCGTGCCCCCTGGAGGTCTAAAGGATGACCAGTAGTTGTGGTTCTCGCCCCGGGACTTGGGTCAGAGTATAGCCCAAGTGGAGCACTTGTGTCGGCCTAGGGAGGCTGTGCCGGGCCCCCTGGAGGTCTAAAGGATGACCATGAGGTCAAAAGGATGACCAGTAGTTGTGGTTCTCGCCCCGGGACTTGGGTCAGAGTATAGCCCAAGTGGAGCACTTGTGTCGGACTAGGGAGGCTGTGCCGTGCCCCCTGGAGGTCTAAAGGATGACCAGTAGTTGTGGTTCTCGCCCCGGGACTTGGGTCAGAGTATAGCCCAAGTGGAGCACTTGTGTCGGACTAGGGAGGCTGTGCCGTGCCCCCTGGAGGTCTAAAGGATGACCAGTAGTTGTGGTTCTCGCCCCGGGACTTGGGTCATAGTATAGCCCAAGTGGAGCACTTGGGTCGGACTAGGGAGGCTGTGTCGTGCCCCCTGGAGGTCTAAAGGATGACCAGTAGTTGTGGTTCTCGCCCCGGGACTTGGGTCAGAGAATAGCCCAAGTGGGACACTTGTGTCGGACTAGGGAGGCTCTGCCGTGCCCCCTGGAGGTCTAAAGGATGACCAGTAGTTGTGGTTCTCGCCCCGGGACTTGGGTCAGAGTATAGCCCAAGTGGAGCACTTGTGTCGGACTAGGGAGGCTGTGCCGTGCCCCCTGGAGGTCTAAAGGATGACCATTAGTTGTGGTTCTCGCCCCGGGACTTGGGTCAGAGTACAGCCCAAGTGGAGCACTTGCGTCGGACTAGGGAGGCTGTGCCGGGCCCCCTGGAGGTCTAAAGGATGACCAGTAGTTGTGGTTCTCGCCCCGGGCCGTGGGTCTGAGTATGGCCCAAGTGGGACACTTGTGTCGGACTAGGGAGGCTCTGCCGTGCCCCCTTGAGGTCTAAAGGATGACCAGTAGTTGTGGTTCTCGCCCCGGGACTTGGGTCATAGTATAGCCCAAGTGGGACACTTGTGTCGGACTAGGGAGGCTCTGCCGTGCCCCCTTGAGGTCTAAAGGATGACCATGAGGTCAAAAGGATGACCAGTAGTTGTGGTTCTCGCCCCGGGACTTGGGTCAGAGTATGGCCCAAGTGGTGCACTTGTGTCGGTCTAGGGAGGCTGTGCCGGTCCCCCTGGAGGTCTAAAGGATGACCAGTAGTTGTGGTTCTCGCCCCGGGACTTGGGTCAGAGTATAGCCCAAGTGGAGCACTTGTGTCGGACTAGGGAGGCTGTGCCGGGCCCCCTGGAGGTCTAAAGGATGACCAGTAGTTGTGGTTCTCACCCCGGGTCGTGGGTCCGAGTCTGGCCCGAGTAGAGCACTTTGGTCGGCTACCGGGGGGTGTGCCGTGCCCCCTGGAGGTCTAAAGGATGACCAGTAGTTGTGGTTCTCGCCCCGGGACTTGGGTCAGAGTATAGCCCAAGTGGAGCACTTGTGTCGGCCTAGGGAGGCTGTGCCGGGCCCCCTGGAGATCTAAAGGATGACCATGAGGTCAAAAGGATGACCAGTAGTTGTGGTTCTCGCCCCGGGACTTGGGTCAGAGTATAGCCCAAGTGGAGCACTTGTGTCGGCCTAGGGAGGCTGTGCCGGGCCCCCTGGAGGTCTAAAGGATGACCAGTAGTTGTGGTTCTCGCACCGGGACTTGGGTCAGAGTACAGCCCAAGTGGAGCACTTGTGTCGGTCTAGGGAGGCTGTGCCGGGCCCCCTGGAGGTCTAAAGGATGACCAGTAGTTGTGGTTCTCGCCCCGGGCCGTGGGTCTGAGTATGGCCCAAGTGGGGCACTTGCGTCGGACTGGGGAGGCTCTGCCGCGCCCCCTGGAGGTCAAAAGGATGACCAGTAGTTGTGGTTCTCACCCCGGGTCGTGGGTCCGAGTCTGGCCCGAGTAGAGCACTTTGGTCGGCTACCGGGGGGTGTGCCGTGCCCCCTGGAGCCATGGGAGTGAGCTCCAGCAGACTGGTATTTTTCGGAGAACCAGGCCCACACTCCTCAGACTTTGTGCCCAGGGACAGGCCACCAAAATCGGCCGCGGCTCGTGCACTTTGCCCCTGCGTTTCTCCCAGAACCAGAGCCGGAAAAATCCCAAAATTGATGCCCAGAGATAGTCGACTCTGCCTGGAATAGATTGCCACCCAAACCCGCCAACTCACGCTGGTTTTCCGATGGCCTCACCTACTAACCCGAGCATGGTCATCGCTCGCACCTTCCAAAACCTCCAGGGGCGCAGGCACTTTTCATTTACTGGCCATAAGGCCGACCGCCTTAAGCGTTAAGCGATAAGCGAAAGGCTTAGTTTGGACTTAGTTTTTGGAGCGACGAGGTCGCCGTTTTGTCAATTCTGAACCGATTTTCACGCGGTTTTCGACTGCCTGCGCCTGGGGAGCCGCCCAGAAGCCCCAGGCAGTGTTCTGGGTGGACTTCCGGACCGGTCCGGACCCGGTACCGGCCGGGGGAACCGCACCACGCCTCTCGGGCGTTTCTACACCGATTTTCGCGGGGTTTTCGACTGCATAGACGGGGCCACCTGCTGCAGGGCCCGAGGGAGGGCCTTACTGAGCTGGGTCCGACGCAGGGCCCGGTTCCTGGAGCCCGCTGGGGGGGGGGGGGGGTTCTCTAAGGCTCACGGCGGGCTGCTGAGGGGCCGGATCGGATGCAGACAGGCGCTCCTCTGCCCAGGTCTTTGCTCCCCTGCCCCACTAGGAATGGAAGACACACTGCCAACAGCTTCTGGAGGGTGATGGGCCCTGCTGCAGACCAGGTCCGACCCAGGTTTCAGCTATCCCACCCCGCAGGGACTTAAAGACACACTGCCATCAGCTTCTGGAGGCTGCTGAGCTCTACTATAGAGCAGGTCCGACCCAGGTTTCAGCTCCTGCAGCCCACTAGGACTTAAACACACACTGCCATCAGCGTCTGGATGGTGATGGGCCCTGCTGCAGACCAGGTCCGACCCAGGTTTCAGCTATCCCACCCCGCAGGGACTTAAAGACACACTGCCATCAGCTTCTGGAGGCTGCTGAGCTCTACTATAGAGCAGGTCCGACCCAGGTTTCAGCTCCTGCAGCCCACTAGGACTTAAACACACACTGCCATCAGCGTCTGGATGGTGATGGGCCCTGCTGCAGACCAGGTCCGACCCAGGTATCAGCTCCTGCACCCCGCAGGGAATTGAAGACACACTGCCATCAGCTTCTGGAGGCTGCTGAGCTCTGCTATAGACCAGGTCCGACCCAGGTTTCAGCTCCTGCACCCCGCAGGGAACTAAACACACACTGCCATCTGCAACTGGAGGCTGCTGAGCCCTGCTGCAGACCAGGTCCGACCCAGGTTATGGCTCTCCCACCCCCCTGGGACTTAAACACACACAGCCATCAGCTTCTGGATGGTGATGGGCCCTGCTGCAGACCAGGTCCGACCCAGGTTTCAGCTCCTCAACCCCGCAGGGACTTAAACCCACACCGCCATCAGCTTCTGGAGGGTGATGGGCCCTGCTGCGGGCCAGGTCCGACCCAGGTTTCAGCTCTCCCACCCCGCAGGGACTTAAACACACACAGCCATCAGCTTCTGGGGGCTGCTGAGCCCTGCTGCAGACCAGGTCCGACCCAGGTTTCAGCTCTCCCACCCCGCAGGGTCTTTAACACACACACTGCCATCAGCTGCTGGAGGCTGCTGAGCTCCGCTATAGACCAGGTCCGACCCAGGTTTCTGCTCCTGCACCCCGCAGGGAATGAAAGACACACTGCCATCAGCTTCTGGAGGCTGCTGAGCCCTGCTGCAGACCAGGTCCGACCCAGGTATCGGCTCTCCAACCAGGCAGAGACTTAAACACACACACACACACACACACTGCCATCAGCTTCTGGGGGCTGCTGAGCTCTGCTGTAGACCGGGTCCGACCCAGGTTTCTGCTCCTCCACCCCGCAGGGACTTAAACACACACTGCCACCAGCTTCTGGAGGGTGATGGGCCCTGCTTTAGACCAGGTCTGACCCGGGATATAGCTCTCCCACCCCGCAGGGACTTAAACACTCACTGCCATCAGCTGCTGGAGGCTGCCGAGCTCTGCTGCAGACCAGGTCCCACCCAGGTTTCTGCTCCTGCACCCCGCAGGGACTTAAACACACACTGCCACCAGCTTCTGGAGGGTGATGGGCCCTGCTGTGGACCAGGTCCGACCCGGATATCAGCTCTCCCACCAGGCAGGGACTTAAACACACACTGCAATCAGCTGCTGGAGGCTGCTGAGCTCTACTATAGACCAGGTCCGACCCAGGTTTCAGCTCTCCCACCAGGCAGTGACTTAAAGACACACTGCCATCAGCTGCTGGAGGCTGCTGAGCTCTTCTATAGACCAGGTCCGACCCAGGTTTCAGCTCTCACACCAGGCAGGGACTTAAACACACACTGCCATCAGCTGCTGGAGGCTGCTGAGCTCTGCTATAGACCAGGTCCGACCCAGGTTTCAGCTCTCCCACCAGGCAGGGACTTAAAGACACACTGCCATCAGCTGCTGGAGGCTGCCGAGCCCTGCTGCAGACCATGTCCGACCCAGGTTTCAGCTCTCCCACCAGGCAGGGACTTAGAGGCACGCTGCCATCAGCTTCTGGAGGCTGCTGAGCTCTGCCATAGACCAGGTCCGACCGAGGTTTCAGCTCTCCCACCCCGCAGGGACTTAAACACACACTGCCATCAGCTGCTGGAGGCTGCTGAGCTCTGCTATAGACCAGGTCCGACCCGGGATATAGCTCTCCCACCCCGCAGGGACTTAAACACACACTGCCATCAGCTGCTGGAGGCTGCTGAGCTCTTCTATAGACCAGGTCCGACCCAGGTTTCAGCTCTCCCACCCCGCAGGGACTTGAACACACACTGCCATCAGCTTCTGGAGGCTGCTGAGCTCTGCTATAGACCAGGTCCGACCCAGGTTTCTGCTCCTCCACCCCGCAGGGAATTAAAGACACACTGCCATCAGCTTCTGGATGGTGATGGGCCCTGCTGCAGACCAAGTCCGACCCGGGTTACAGCTCTCCCACCAGGCAGGGAATTAAACACACACTGCCATCAGCTGCTGGAGGCTGCTGAGCTCCGCTATAGACCAGGTCCGACCCGGGTTCCTGCTCCTGCACCCCGCAGGGACCAAAACACACACACTGCCATCAGCTTCTGGAGGCTGCTGAGCTCTTCTATAGACCAGGTCCGACCCAGGTTTCAGCTCTCCCACCAGGCAGGGACTTAAACACACACTGCCATCACCTTCTGCTGGCTGCTGAGCTCTGCTGCAGACCAGGTCCGACCCAGGTTTCAGCTCCTGCACCCCGCAGGGAACTAAACACACACTGCCGTCACCTTCTGCTGGCTGCTGAGCCCTGCTGCAGACCAGGTCCGACCCAGGTTTCAGCTCCTGCACCCCGCAGTGGATTAAAGACACACTGCCATCAGGTTCTGGAGGCTGCTGAGCTCTGCTGCAGACCAGGTCCGACCCAGGTTATGGCTCTCCCACCCCGCAGGGACTTAAACACACACCGCCGTCAGCTTCTGGATGGTGATGGGCCCTGCTGCAGACCAGGTCCGACCCACGTTTCAGCTCTCCCACCCCGCAGGGGATGAAACACACACTGCCATCAGCTTCTGGAGGCTGCTGAGCTCTGCTAAAGACCAGGTCCGACCCAGCTTTCAGCTCTCCCACCAGGCAGGGAGTTAAAGACACACTGTCATCGGCTTCTGGAGGGTGCTGAGCCCTGCTGCACACCAAGTCTGACCCAGGTTTCAGCTCATCCACCCCGCAGGGACCTAAACACACACTGCCATCAGCTTCTGAGTGGTAATGGGCCCTGCTGCAGACCAGGTCCGACCCAGGTTTCAGCTCCTCCACCCCGCCATCACCAGCTGGAGGCTGGCTGCTGCTCCTGCACCCTGCCATCAGCTGCTGGAGGCTTCTGTTCCTCCACCCCGCCATCAGCAGCTGGAGGCTGGCTGCTGGAGGCTGGCTGCTGCTCCTCCACCCCGCCATCACCAGCTGGAGGCTGGTTGCAGCTCCTGCACCCCGCCATCAGCTGCTGGAGGCTGCCTGCAGCCCCTGCACCCCGCCATCAGCTGCTGGAGGCTGGCTGCAGCTCCTGCACACCGCCATCAGCTGCTGGAGGCTGCCTGCAGCTCCTGCACCCCGCCATCAGCTGCTGGAGGCTGGCTGCTGCTCCTGCACCCCGCCAGCAGCTGCTGGAGGCTGGCTGCTGCTCCTCCACCCAACCATCAGCTGCTGGACGCTGGCTGCTGCTCCTGCACCCCGCCATCAGCTGCTGGAGGCTGGCTGCTGCTCCTCCACCACCCAACCATCAGCTGCTGGACGCTGGCTGCAGCTCCTCCACCCCGCCATCAGCTGCTGGTGGCTGGCTGCAGCTCCTTCACCCCGCCATCAGCTGCTGGTGGCTGGCTGCAGCTCCTTCACCCCGCCATCACCAGCTGGAGGCTGGCTGCTGCTCCTGCACCCCGCCATCAGCTGCTGGAGGCTGCCTGCAGCTCCTGCGCCCCGCCATCAGCTGCTGGAGGCTGGCTGCTGCTCCTGCACCCTGCCATCAGCTGTTCGAGGCTGGCTGCAGCTCCTCCACCCCACCATCACCAGCTGGAGGCTGGTTGCAGCTCCTGCACCCCGTCATCAGCAGCTGGAGGCTGCCTGCTGCTCCTGCACCCCGCCATCAGCTGCTGGAGGCTGCCTGCAGCTCCTGCACCCCGCCATCATTTGCTGGAGGCTGGCTGCAGCTCCTGCAACCCGCCATCAGCTGCTGGAGGCTGGCTGCTGCTCCTCCACCCCACCATGACCTGCTGGAGGCTGGCTGCAGCTCCTTCACACCGCCATCAGCTGATGGATGCTGGCTGAACGCTGGAGGCTGGCTGCTGCTCCCACACACCGCCATCAGCTCCTGGAGGCTGGCTGGCTGCTGGAGGCTGTCTGCTGCTGCTCCTCCACCCCGCCATCACCAGCTGGAGGCTGGCTGCTGGAGGCTGGCTGCAGCTCCTGCACCCCACCATCAGCTGCTGGAGGCTGGCTTCTGCTCCTCCACCCCGCCATCAGCTGCTGGGGGCTGGCTGCTGGAGGCTGGCTGCAGCTCCTCCACCCCGCCATCACCAGCTGGAGGCTGGTTGCAGCTCCTGCACCCCGCCATCAGCTGCTGGAGGCTGCCTGCTGCTCCTGCACCCCGCCATCAGCTGCTGGAGGCTGCCTGCACCTCCTGCACCCCGCCATCAGCTGCTGGAGGCTGGCTTCTGCTCCTCCACCCCGCCATCAGCTGATGGAGGCTGCCTGCTTCTCCACCCCGCCATCACTAGCTGGAGGCTGGCTGCTGGAGGCTGGCTGCAGCTCCTCCACCCCGCCATCAGCTGCTGGAGGCTGCCTGCAGCTCCTGCACCCCGCCATCACCAGCTGGAGGCTGGCTTCTGCTCCTCCACCCCGCCATCAGCTGATGGAGGCTGCCTGCTTCTCCACCCCGCCATCACTAGCTGGAGGCTGGCTGCTGGAGGCTGGCTGCAGCTCCTCCACCCCGCCATCAGCTGCTGGAGGCTGGCTGCTGCTCCTGCACCCCGCCATCAGCTGCTGGAGGCTGGCTGCTGCTCCTCCACCCAACCATCAGCTGCTGGACGCTGGCTGCAGCTCCTCCACCCCACCATCAGCTGCTGGACGCTGGCTGCAGCTCCTCCACCCCGCCATCAGCTGCTGGAGGCTGCCTGCAGCTCCTGCACCCCGCCATCAGCTGCTGGAGGCTGCCTGCAGCTCCTGCACCCCGCCATCACCAGCTGGAGGCTGGCTTCTGCTCCTCCACCCCGCCATCAGCTGATGGAGGCTGCCTGCTTCTCCACCCCGCCATCACTAGCTGGAGGCTGGCTGCTGGAGGCTGGCTGCTGCTCCTCCACCCAACCATCAGCTGCTGGACGCTGGCTGCAGCTCCTCCACCCCACCATCAGCTGCTGGACGCTGGCTGCAGCTCCTGCACCCCGCCATCAGCTGCTGGAGGCTGGCTTCTGCTCCTCCACCCCGCCATCAGCTGCTGGAGGCTGCCTGCTGCTCCTGCACCCCGCCATCAGCTGCTGGAGGCTGGCTGCTGCTCCTGCACCCCGCCATCAGCTGCTGGAGGCTGGCTGCTGGAGGCTGGCTGCAGCTCCTCCACCCCACCATCAGCTGCTGGACGCTGGCTGCAGCTCCTCCACCCCACCATCAGCTGCTGGACGCTGGCTGCAGCTCCTGCACCCCGCCATCAGCTGCTGGAGGCTGGCTTCTGCTCCTCCACCCCGCCATCAGCTGACGGAGGCTGCCTGCTTCTCCACCCCGCCATCACTAGCTGGAGGCTGGCTGCTGGAGGCTGGCTGCAGCTCCTCCACCCCACCATCAGCTGCTGGACGCTGGCTGCAGCTCCTGCACCCCGCCATCAGCTGCTGGAGGCTGGCTTCTGCTCCTCCACCCCGCCATCAGCTGACGGAGGCTGCCTGCTTCTCCACCCCGCCATCACTAGCTGGAGGCTGGCTGCTGGAGGCTGGCTGCAGCTCCTCCACCCCGCCATCAGCTGCTGGAGGCTGGCTGCTGCTCCTGCACCCCGCCATCAGCTGCTGGACGCTGGCTGCAGCTCCTCCACCCCGCCATCACCAGCTGGAGGCTGCCTGCTGCTCTTCCACCCCGCCATCAGCTGATGGACGCTGGCTGCAGCTCCTCCACCCCGCCATCAGCTGCTGGAGGCTGGCTGGCCGCTGGAGGCTGGCTGCTGCTCCCACACACCGCCATCAGCTGCTGGAGGCTGGCTGGCTGCTGGAGGCTGGCTGCTGCTGCTCCTCCTCCCCGCCATCACCAGCTGGAGGCTGGCTGCTGCTCCTACACCCCGCCATCAGCTGATGGAGGCTGCCTGCTCCTCCGCCCCGCCATCACCAGCTGGAGGCTGGCTGCTGGAGGCTGGCTGCAGCTCCTTCACCCCGCCATCACCAGCTGGAGGCTGGCTTCTGCTCCTGCACCCCGCCATCAGCTGCTGGAGGCTGGCTTCTGCTCCTCCACCCCGCCACCAGCTGCTGGAGGCTGGCTGCTGCTCCTGCACCCCGCCAGCAGCTGCTGGAGGCTGGCTGCTGCTCCTCCACCACCCAACCATCAGCTGCTGGACGCTGGCTGCAGCTCCTCCACCCCGCCATCAGCTGCTGGTGGCTGGCTGCTGCTCCTGCACCCCGCCATCAGCTGCTGGTGGCTGGCTGCAGCTCCTTCACCCCGCCATCACCAGCTGGAGGCTGGCTGCTGCTCCTGCACCCCGCCATCAGCTGCTGGAGGCTGGCTGCAGCTCCTCCACCCCACCATCAGCCGTTGGAGGCTGGCTGCTGCTCCTCCACCCTGACATCACCAGCTGGAGGCTTCTGTTCCTCCACCCCACCATCAGCAGCTGGAGGCTGGCTGCTTGAGGCTGGCTGCTGCTCCCCCACCCCGCCATCACCTGCTGGAGGCTTCTGCTCAGCCACACCGCCACCAGCTGCCTGTGGTGAACCGCTGACGACCAGCCCAGGCCCACGTCTCACCTCTCCCTGCCCGCCCTGGATGCACAACCACCCACCCAGGCTCAAGTTTCCCCCTGCCCGCTGCACGTCCAGCCGGCCTCTGCCCTGTCCCCTCTCTCACCAGCATCACATCCAGGCTCATCAGGCATCCCCATGC
>NW_027223223.1:7500-17500 GCF_043380555.1 Nothobranchius furzeri | reverse complement strand
GATCACGGTGGGACTGCCGTGACCCTAAGCTACTATTGAGGCATCAACCTGGGATGAGCTGGGGTCTGACATCCCCTGTTGCCATGGAGGTCTAAAGGATGACCATTAGTTGTGGTTCTCGCCCCGGGACTTGGGTCAGAGTAACAGCCGAAGTGGAGCACTTGTGTCGACTAGGGAGGCTGTGCCGTGCCCCCTGGAGGTCTAAAGGATGACCAGTAGTTGTGGTTCTCGCCCGGGACTTGGGTCAGAGTATAGCCCAAGTGGAGCACTTGTGTCGGCCTAGGGAGGCTGTGCCGGCCCCCTGGAGGTCTAAAGGATGACCATGAGGTCAAAAGGATGACCAGTAGTTGTGGTTCTCGCCCCGGGACTTGGGTCAGAGTATAGCCCAAGTGGAGCACTTGTGTCGGACTAGGGAGGCTGTGCCGTGCCCCTGGAGGTCTAAAGGATGACCAGTAGTTGTGGTTCTCGCCCGGGACTTGGGTCAGAGTATAGCCAAGTGGAGCACTTGTGTCGGACTAGGAGGCTGTGCCGTGCCCCTGGAGGTCTAAAGGATGACCAGTAGTTGTGGTTCTCGCCCCGGACTTGGGTCATAGTATAGCCCAAGTGGAGCACTTGGGTCGGACTAGGGAGGCTGTGTCGTGCCCCCTGGAGGTCTAAAGGATGACCAGTAGTTGTGGTTCTCGCCCGGGACTTGGGTCAGAGAATAGCCCAAGTGGGACACATGTGTCGGACTAGGGAGGCTCTGCCGTTGCCCCCTGGAGGTCTAAAAGGATGACCAGTAGTTGTGGTTCTCGCCCCGGGACTTGGGTCAGAGTATAGCCCAAGTGGAGCACTTGTGTCGGACTAGGGAGGCTGTGCCGTGCCCCCTGGAGGTCTAAAGGATGACCATTAGTTGTGGTTCTCGCCCCGGGACTTGGGTCAGAGTACAGCCCAAGTGGAGCACTTGCGTCGGACTAGGGAGGCTGTGCCGGGCCCCCTGGAGGTCTAAAGGATGACCAGTAGTTGTGGTTCTCGCCCCGGGCCGTGGGTCTGAGTATGGCCCAAGTGGGACACTTGTGTCGGACTAGGGAGGCTCTGCCGTGCCCCCTTGAGGTCTAAAGGATGACCAGTAGTTGTGGTTCTCGCCCCGGGACTTGGGTCATATATAGCCCAAGTGGGACACTTGTGTCGGACTAGGGAGGCTCTGCCGTGCCCCCTTGAGGTCTAAAGGATGACCATGAGGTCAAAAGGATGACCAGTAGTTGTGGTTCTCGCCCCGGGACTTGGGTCAGAGTATGGCCCAAGTGGTGCACTTGTGTCGGTCTAGGGAGGCTGTGCCGGTCCCCCTGGAGGTCTAAAGGATGACCAGTAGTTGTGGTTCTCGCCCCGGGACTTGGGTCAGAGTATAGCCCAAGTGGAGCACTTGTGTCGGACTAGGGAGGCTGTGCCGGGCCCCCTGGAGGTCTAAAGGATGACCAGTAGTTGTGGTTCTCACCCCGGGTCGTGGGTCCGAGTCTGGCCCGAGTAGAGCACTTTGGTCGGCTACCGGGGGGTGTGCCGTGCCCCCTGGAGGTCTAAAGGATGACCAGTAGTTGTGGTTCTCGCCCCGGGACTTGGGTCAGAGTATAGCCCAAGTGGAGCACTTGTGTCGGCCTAGGGAGGCTGTGCCGGGCCCCCTGGAGATCTAAAGGATGACCATGAGGTCAAAAGGATGACCAGTAGTTGTGGTTCTCGCCCCGGGACTTGGGTCAGAGTATAGCCCAAGTGGAGCACTTGTGTCGGCCTAGGGAGGCTGTGCCGGGCCCCCTGGAGGTCTAAAGGATGACCAGTAGTTGTGGTTCTCGCACCGGGACTTGGGTCAGAGTACAGCCCAAGTGGAGCACTTGTGTCGGTCTAGGGAGGCTGTGCCGGGCCCCCTGGAGGTCTAAAGGATGACCAGTAGTTGTGGTTCTCGCCCCGGGCCGTGGGTCTGAGTATGGCCCAAGTGGGGCACTTGCGTCGGACTGGGGAGGCTCTGCCGCGCCCCCTGGAGGTCAAAAGGATGACCAGTAGTTGTGGTTCTCACCCCGGGTCGTGGGTCCGAGTCTGGCCCGAGTAGAGCACTTTGGTCGGCTACCGGGGGGTGTGCCGTGCCCCCTGGAGCCATGGGAGTGAGCTCCAGCAGACTGGTATTTTTCGGAGAACCAGGCCCACACTCCTCAGACTTTGTGCCCAGGGACAGGCCACCAAAATCGGCCGCGGCTCGTGCACTTTGCCCCTGCGTTTCTCCCAGAACCAGAGCCGGAAAAATCCCAAAATTGATGCCCAGAGATAGTCGACTCTGCCTGGAATAGATTGCCACCCAAACCCGCCAACTCACGCTGGTTTTCCGATGGCCTCACCTACTAACCCGAGCATGGTCATCGCTCGCACCTTCCAAAACCTCCAGGGGCGCAGGCACTTTTCATTTACTGGCCATAAGGCCGACCGCCTTAAGCGTTAAGCGATAAGCGAAAGGCTTAGTTTGGACTTAGTTTTTGGAGCGACGAGGTCGCCGTTTTGTCAATTCTGAACCGATTTTCACGCGGTTTTCGACTGCCTGCGCCTGGGGAGCCGCCCAGAAGCCCCAGGCAGTGTTCTGGGTGGACTTCCGGACCGGTCCGGACCCGGTACCGGCCGGGGGAACCGCACCACGCCTCTCGGGCGTTTCTACACCGATTTTCGCGGGGTTTTCGACTGCATAGACGGGGCCACCTGCTGCAGGGCCCGAGGGAGGGCCTTACTGAGCTGGGTCCGACGCAGGGCCCGGTTCCTGGAGCCCGCTGGGGGGGGGGGGGGTTCTCTAAGGCTCACGGCGGGCTGCTGAGGGGCCGGATCGGATGCAGACAGGCGCTCCTCTGCCCAGGTCTTTGCTCCCCTGCCCCACTAGGAATGGAAGACACACTGCCAACAGCTTCTGGAGGGTGATGGGCCCTGCTGCAGACCAGGTCCGACCCAGGTTTCAGCTATCCCACCCCGCAGGGACTTAAAGACACACTGCCATCAGCTTCTGGAGGCTGCTGAGCTCTACTATAGAGCAGGTCCGACCCAGGTTTCAGCTCCTGCAGCCCACTAGGACTTAAACACACACTGCCATCAGCGTCTGGATGGTGATGGGCCCTGCTGCAGACCAGGTCCGACCCAGGTTTCAGCTATCCCACCCCGCAGGGACTTAAAGACACACTGCCATCAGCTTCTGGAGGCTGCTGAGCTCTACTATAGAGCAGGTCCGACCCAGGTTTCAGCTCCTGCAGCCCACTAGGACTTAAACACACACTGCCATCAGCGTCTGGATGGTGATGGGCCCTGCTGCAGACCAGGTCCGACCCAGGTATCAGCTCCTGCACCCCGCAGGGAATTGAAGACACACTGCCATCAGCTTCTGGAGGCTGCTGAGCTCTGCTATAGACCAGGTCCGACCCAGGTTTCAGCTCCTGCACCCCGCAGGGAACTAAACACACACTGCCATCTGCAACTGGAGGCTGCTGAGCCCTGCTGCAGACCAGGTCCGACCCAGGTTATGGCTCTCCCACCCCCCTGGGACTTAAACACACACAGCCATCAGCTTCTGGATGGTGATGGGCCCTGCTGCAGACCAGGTCCGACCCAGGTTTCAGCTCCTCAACCCCGCAGGGACTTAAACCCACACCGCCATCAGCTTCTGGAGGGTGATGGGCCCTGCTGCGGGCCAGGTCCGACCCAGGTTTCAGCTCTCCCACCCCGCAGGGACTTAAACACACACAGCCATCAGCTTCTGGGGGCTGCTGAGCCCTGCTGCAGACCAGGTCCGACCCAGGTTTCAGCTCTCCCACCCCGCAGGGTCTTTAACACACACACTGCCATCAGCTGCTGGAGGCTGCTGAGCTCCGCTATAGACCAGGTCCGACCCAGGTTTCTGCTCCTGCACCCCGCAGGGAATGAAAGACACACTGCCATCAGCTTCTGGAGGCTGCTGAGCCCTGCTGCAGACCAGGTCCGACCCAGGTATCGGCTCTCCAACCAGGCAGAGACTTAAACACACACACACACACACACACACACACTGCCATCAGCTTCTGGGGGCTGCTGAGCTCTGCTGTAGACCGGGTCCGACCCAGGTTTCTGCTCCTCCACCCCGCAGGGACTTAAACACACACTGCCACCAGCTTCTGGAGGGTGATGGGCCCTGCTTTAGACCAGGTCTGACCCGGGATATAGCTCTCCCACCCCGCAGGGACTTAAACACTCACTGCCATCAGCTGCTGGAGGCTGCCGAGCTCTGCTGCAGACCAGGTCCCACCCAGGTTTCTGCTCCTGCACCCCGCAGGGACTTAAACACACACTGCCACCAGCTTCTGGAGGGTGATGGGCCCTGCTGTGGACCAGGTCCGACCCGGATATCAGCTCTCCCACCAGGCAGGGACTTAAACACACACTGCAATCAGCTGCTGGAGGCTGCTGAGCTCTACTATAGACCAGGTCCGACCCAGGTTTCAGCTCTCCCACCAGGCAGTGACTTAAAGACACACTGCCATCAGCTGCTGGAGGCTGCTGAGCTCTTCTATAGACCAGGTCCGACCCAGGTTTCAGCTCTCACACCAGGCAGGGACTTAAACACACACTGCCATCAGCTGCTGGAGGCTGCTGAGCTCTGCTATAGACCAGGTCCGACCCAGGTTTCAGCTCTCCCACCAGGCAGGGACTTAAAGACACACTGCCATCAGCTGCTGGAGGCTGCCGAGCCCTGCTGCAGACCATGTCCGACCCAGGTTTCAGCTCTCCCACCAGGCAGGGACTTAGAGGCACGCTGCCATCAGCTTCTGGAGGCTGCTGAGCTCTGCCATAGACCAGGTCCGACCGAGGTTTCAGCTCTCCCACCCCGCAGGGACTTAAACACACACTGCCATCAGCTGCTGGAGGCTGCTGAGCTCTGCTATAGACCAGGTCCGACCCGGGATATAGCTCTCCCACCCCGCAGGGACTTAAACACACACTGCCATCAGCTGCTGGAGGCTGCTGAGCTCTTCTATAGACCAGGTCCGACCCAGGTTTCAGCTCTCCCACCCCGCAGGGACTTGAACACACACTGCCATCAGCTTCTGGAGGCTGCTGAGCTCTGCTATAGACCAGGTCCGACCCAGGTTTCTGCTCCTCCACCCCGCAGGGAATTAAAGACACACTGCCATCAGCTTCTGGATGGTGATGGGCCCTGCTGCAGACCAAGTCCGACCCGGGTTACAGCTCTCCCACCAGGCAGGGAATTAAACACACACTGCCATCAGCTGCTGGAGGCTGCTGAGCTCCGCTATAGACCAGGTCCGACCCGGGTTCCTGCTCCTGCACCCCGCAGGGACCAAAACACACACACTGCCATCAGCTTCTGGAGGCTGCTGAGCTCTTCTATAGACCAGGTCCGACCCAGGTTTCAGCTCTCCCACCAGGCAGGGACTTAAACACACACTGCCATCACCTTCTGCTGGCTGCTGAGCTCTGCTGCAGACCAGGTCCGACCCAGGTTTCAGCTCCTGCACCCCGCAGGGAACTAAACACACACTGCCGTCACCTTCTGCTGGCTGCTGAGCCCTGCTGCAGACCAGGTCCGACCCAGGTTTCAGCTCCTGCACCCCGCAGTGGATTAAAGACACACTGCCATCAGGTTCTGGAGGCTGCTGAGCTCTGCTGCAGACCAGGTCCGACCCAGGTTATGGCTCTCCCACCCCGCAGGGACTTAAACACACACCGCCGTCAGCTTCTGGATGGTGATGGGCCCTGCTGCAGACCAGGTCCGACCCACGTTTCAGCTCTCCCACCCCGCAGGGGATGAAACACACACTGCCATCAGCTTCTGGAGGCTGCTGAGCTCTGCTAAAGACCAGGTCCGACCCAGCTTTCAGCTCTCCCACCAGGCAGGGAGTTAAAGACACACTGTCATCGGCTTCTGGAGGGTGCTGAGCCCTGCTGCACACCAAGTCTGACCCAGGTTTCAGCTCATCCACCCCGCAGGGACCTAAACACACACTGCCATCAGCTTCTGAGTGGTAATGGGCCCTGCTGCAGACCAGGTCCGACCCAGGTTTCAGCTCCTCCACCCCGCCATCACCAGCTGGAGGCTGGCTGCTGCTCCTGCACCCTGCCATCAGCTGCTGGAGGCTTCTGTTCCTCCACCCCGCCATCAGCAGCTGGAGGCTGGCTGCTGGAGGCTGGCTGCTGCTCCTCCACCCCGCCATCACCAGCTGGAGGCTGGTTGCAGCTCCTGCACCCCGCCATCAGCTGCTGGAGGCTGCCTGCAGCCCCTGCACCCCGCCATCAGCTGCTGGAGGCTGGCTGCAGCTCCTGCACACCGCCATCAGCTGCTGGAGGCTGCCTGCAGCTCCTGCACCCCGCCATCAGCTGCTGGAGGCTGGCTGCTGCTCCTGCACCCCGCCAGCAGCTGCTGGAGGCTGGCTGCTGCTCCTCCACCCAACCATCAGCTGCTGGACGCTGGCTGCTGCTCCTGCACCCCGCCATCAGCTGCTGGAGGCTGGCTGCTGCTCCTCCACCACCCAACCATCAGCTGCTGGACGCTGGCTGCAGCTCCTCCACCCCGCCATCAGCTGCTGGTGGCTGGCTGCAGCTCCTTCACCCCGCCATCAGCTGCTGGTGGCTGGCTGCAGCTCCTTCACCCCGCCATCACCAGCTGGAGGCTGGCTGCTGCTCCTGCACCCCGCCATCAGCTGCTGGAGGCTGCCTGCAGCTCCTGCGCCCCGCCATCAGCTGCTGGAGGCTGGCTGCTGCTCCTGCACCCTGCCATCAGCTGTTCGAGGCTGGCTGCAGCTCCTCCACCCCACCATCACCAGCTGGAGGCTGGTTGCAGCTCCTGCACCCCGTCATCAGCAGCTGGAGGCTGCCTGCTGCTCCTGCACCCCGCCATCAGCTGCTGGAGGCTGCCTGCAGCTCCTGCACCCCGCCATCATTTGCTGGAGGCTGGCTGCAGCTCCTGCAACCCGCCATCAGCTGCTGGAGGCTGGCTGCTGCTCCTCCACCCCACCATGACCTGCTGGAGGCTGGCTGCAGCTCCTTCACACCGCCATCAGCTGATGGATGCTGGCTGAACGCTGGAGGCTGGCTGCTGCTCCCACACACCGCCATCAGCTCCTGGAGGCTGGCTGGCTGCTGGAGGCTGTCTGCTGCTGCTCCTCCACCCCGCCATCACCAGCTGGAGGCTGGCTGCTGGAGGCTGGCTGCAGCTCCTGCACCCCACCATCAGCTGCTGGAGGCTGGCTTCTGCTCCTCCACCCCGCCATCAGCTGCTGGGGGCTGGCTGCTGGAGGCTGGCTGCAGCTCCTCCACCCCGCCATCACCAGCTGGAGGCTGGTTGCAGCTCCTGCACCCCGCCATCAGCTGCTGGAGGCTGCCTGCTGCTCCTGCACCCCGCCATCAGCTGCTGGAGGCTGCCTGCACCTCCTGCACCCCGCCATCAGCTGCTGGAGGCTGGCTTCTGCTCCTCCACCCCGCCATCAGCTGATGGAGGCTGCCTGCTTCTCCACCCCGCCATCACTAGCTGGAGGCTGGCTGCTGGAGGCTGGCTGCAGCTCCTCCACCCCGCCATCAGCTGCTGGAGGCTGCCTGCAGCTCCTGCACCCCGCCATCACCAGCTGGAGGCTGGCTTCTGCTCCTCCACCCCGCCATCAGCTGATGGAGGCTGCCTGCTTCTCCACCCCGCCATCACTAGCTGGAGGCTGGCTGCTGGAGGCTGGCTGCAGCTCCTCCACCCCGCCATCAGCTGCTGGAGGCTGGCTGCTGCTCCTGCACCCCGCCATCAGCTGCTGGAGGCTGGCTGCTGCTCCTCCACCCAACCATCAGCTGCTGGACGCTGGCTGCAGCTCCTCCACCCCACCATCAGCTGCTGGACGCTGGCTGCAGCTCCTCCACCCCGCCATCAGCTGCTGGAGGCTGCCTGCAGCTCCTGCACCCCGCCATCAGCTGCTGGAGGCTGCCTGCAGCTCCTGCACCCCGCCATCACCAGCTGGAGGCTGGCTTCTGCTCCTCCACCCCGCCATCAGCTGATGGAGGCTGCCTGCTTCTCCACCCCGCCATCACTAGCTGGAGGCTGGCTGCTGGAGGCTGGCTGCTGCTCCTCCACCCAACCATCAGCTGCTGGACGCTGGCTGCAGCTCCTCCACCCCACCATCAGCTGCTGGACGCTGGCTGCAGCTCCTGCACCCCGCCATCAGCTGCTGGAGGCTGGCTTCTGCTCCTCCACCCCGCCATCAGCTGCTGGAGGCTGCCTGCTGCTCCTGCACCCCGCCATCAGCTGCTGGAGGCTGGCTGCTGCTCCTGCACCCCGCCATCAGCTGCTGGAGGCTGGCTGCTGGAGGCTGGCTGCAGCTCCTCCACCCCACCATCAGCTGCTGGACGCTGGCTGCAGCTCCTCCACCCCACCATCAGCTGCTGGACGCTGGCTGCAGCTCCTGCACCCCGCCATCAGCTGCTGGAGGCTGGCTTCTGCTCCTCCACCCCGCCATCAGCTGACGGAGGCTGCCTGCTTCTCCACCCCGCCATCACTAGCTGGAGGCTGGCTGCTGGAGGCTGGCTGCAGCTCCTCCACCCCACCATCAGCTGCTGGACGCTGGCTGCAGCTCCTGCACCCCGCCATCAGCTGCTGGAGGCTGGCTTCTGCTCCTCCACCCCGCCATCAGCTGACGGAGGCTGCCTGCTTCTCCACCCCGCCATCACTAGCTGGAGGCTGGCTGCTGGAGGCTGGCTGCAGCTCCTCCACCCCGCCATCAGCTGCTGGAGGCTGGCTGCTGCTCCTGCACCCCGCCATCAGCTGCTGGACGCTGGCTGCAGCTCCTCCACCCCGCCATCACCAGCTGGAGGCTGCCTGCTGCTCTTCCACCCCGCCATCAGCTGATGGACGCTGGCTGCAGCTCCTCCACCCCGCCATCAGCTGCTGGAGGCTGGCTGGCCGCTGGAGGCTGGCTGCTGCTCCCACACACCGCCATCAGCTGCTGGAGGCTGGCTGGCTGCTGGAGGCTGGCTGCTGCTGCTCCTCCTCCCCGCCATCACCAGCTGGAGGCTGGCTGCTGCTCCTACACCCCGCCATCAGCTGATGGAGGCTGCCTGCTCCTCCGCCCCGCCATCACCAGCTGGAGGCTGGCTGCTGGAGGCTGGCTGCAGCTCCTTCACCCCGCCATCACCAGCTGGAGGCTGGCTTCTGCTCCTGCACCCCGCCATCAGCTGCTGGAGGCTGGCTTCTGCTCCTCCACCCCGCCACCAGCTGCTGGAGGCTGGCTGCTGCTCCTGCACCCCGCCAGCAGCTGCTGGAGGCTGGCTGCTGCTCCTCCACCACCCAACCATCAGCTGCTGGACGCTGGCTGCAGCTCCTCCACCCCGCCATCAGCTGCTGGTGGCTGGCTGCTGCTCCTGCACCCCGCCATCAGCTGCTGGTGGCTGGCTGCAGCTCCTTCACCCCGCCATCACCAGCTGGAGGCTGGCTGCTGCTCCTGCACCCCGCCATCAGCTGCTGGAGGCTGGCTGCAGCTCCTCCACCCCACCATCAGCCGTTGGAGGCTGGCTGCTGCTCCTCCACCCTGACATCACCAGCTGGAGGCTTCTGTTCCTCCACCCCACCATCAGCAGCTGGAGGCTGGCTGCTTGAGGCTGGCTGCTGCTCCCCCACCCCGCCATCACCTGCTGGAGGCTTCTGCTCAGCCACACCGCCACCAGCTGCCTGTGGTGAACCGCTGACGACCAGCCCAGGCCCACGTCTCACCTCTCCCTGCCCGCCCTGGATGCACAACCACCCACCCAGGCTCAAGTTTCCCCCTGCCCGCTGCACGTCCAGCCGGCCTCTGCCCTGTCCCCTCTCTCACCAGCATCACATCCAGGCTCATCAGGCATCCCCATGCCCGCAGCCTTCTCCCACCCACACTCAACACCACCGAACCCAGGATCAGGCTCCACCATCCCCGAAGACTTCTCCCACCCTCACTCAACACCATCACACCCAGCATCAGGCTCCCCCAGCCCCGCAGCCTTCTCC
>NW_027223223.1:0-2500 GCF_043380555.1 Nothobranchius furzeri | reverse complement strand
CTCCGAGGAGAGAGGGGGGGTGGCGGAGGCTCGCCGGCTCAGTTCAGGGCGGGTACCCCGCCGCGGCGGACGTCCGAGCTCGGGTCCGACGCCGGCGCGTCGTCCGGGCCGAGCCTCCCTACCGCCGTCCCCCGCTGGAGGCGTCCGCCTCCGCCGTGTGAGCCCCTGGGCGCGCGGCACGGACGCGGGCAGCTCGGATGAGACCTCTCGAGAGAGTGTCCGCACCGGCAGCCGCGCCCGCAACCGTGCGGGGCTCGGCGGAGACGGCCGCCCCCTCCGCGCCCCCGGTCCACCGGCGCCCGCGGAGGAGCGTCGGAGGTGGGGAAACGGAGGAGGGACGACGGCTGTGTCGGGAGAACCGGAGGACGGCGGCAGCGCCGGGCCCGAGGTGGGTCCGTCGCGACGGGCATCCAGCAGTCTGCACTTAGGGGGACGAAGGCCCTGGTCGGCGTGAGTCGACCGAGGCCTGCGACAGCCCCAACCGCGGGAGAGGAGGCCTCTCCCGATTGATTTGGAAAGCGACCCTCAGACAGGCGTAGCCCCGGGAGGAACCCGGGGCCGCAAGGTGCGTTCGAAGTGTCGATGATCAATGTGTCCTGCAATTCACATTAGTTCTCGCAGCTAGCTGCGTTCTTCATCGACGCACGAGCCGAGTGATCCACCGCTAAGAGTTGTCCAGTTTTTTTGTTTGTGGGTCGACTGGATCAGAGAACCTGGGGTTTACAGAGTAGACCGCCCGGGCGCTCCGGGGAGGCTTTGAACCCCTTGCGGGGTACCCGAGCGGCACACGGCACGCGGCCAGGGCGAGGCCGACGCGCCGTGCTGGTCAGTGTGTTCCGAGGGTCGGGCCGCGGTCCGTTCGGTCCGTCGACGTGGCGAGCACCCGTCCCCACACGAGGACCCTCTCCCCTTGGTGATTCCTCCACGCGCCGCCCGCCGGGCCTGCGGCCCGTCAGCCCTCGGGTCGAACCCCGACGGGACGTCGCGCTGACGGAGGAAAGGAGAGAGAGCCGGGGGAAGGGAACGCACCTGTCGGCGGGGAAGCCGGGCCCGGACTAGGAGGTTCGAGGGTCCTAGGGCGTCGGAGTAGCGCACCGGGCCTCTTCCGCGTCCCGCACCTCCGTCCCCCGTAACCCCGGTCCCGCCGGCCGTCCACAACCCGGTCACCACGACCCCCCCTGTCTAGGGTGGGGGTCGCTATATAGGTGCTGGGCAGCTTCGGACCGACGGGGCGCACAGTGTAACGGGGGGCAGCGAGCTACGGGCGTACGGAGTTTGGCTCGGAGCACGCGCCGGGCCTCTCCGCGTCCCGCACCTCCCTTCCCCCCCCCGTAACCCCGGTCCCGCCGGCCGTCCACAGCCCGGTCACCACGACCCCCCCTGTCTAGGGTGGGGGTCGCTATATAGGTGCTGGGCAGCTTCGGACCGACGGGGCGCACAGGGTAACGGGGGGTTCGGCGAGCTACGGGCGCACGGAGTTTGGCTCGGCGCGAGGCACACGCCGGGCCTCTCCGCGTCCCGCACCTCCCTTCCCAGCCGTAACCCCGGTCCCGCCGGCCGTCCGCAGCCCCGTCACCACGACCCCCCCTGTCTAGGGTGGGGGTCGCTATATAGGTGCGGTGCAGTTTCGGACCGACGGGGCGCACAGGGTAACGGGGGTTCGGCGAGCTACGGGCGCACGGAGTCGGGTCGGCTCGGCGTGCCTCCGGCGCTTTCGGACAGACGGCAGGGGGGTCGGGACGACCGCGCCGTTGTGTCCCGCATCCCAGCCTCCCCGGCCCGAAGGCCGAGCAGGTCGAGGGCGTACGGGGCACGGCGGAAGCCCGGCGGCACCCTGCCGCCCTTGGAGCCTCGGGAGGGCGGGTGGTGATAGGTGGAGGGGCGGAGCGCAGCGACGGGTACCAGGTCCTCACCGACGCGCAGAGTCGCCTCGGGAGAGAGGGGGAGGCCGTGACGCCTCCCGGTCCCTCTCCCGGACGCGCACCGTCGCCGGTGGGGTTGGCCCGCCGCTCCGACGCCCCTCCACCAGCCCGTCCTCCCGGGGCTTGGAGCGTGTTTGCGGCCACCAGACTTGGGACGAAACCGGTAATGATCCTTCCGCAGGTTCACCTACGGAAACCTTGTTACGACTTTTACTTCCTCTAGATAGTCAAGTTTGATCGTCTTCTCGGCGCTCCGCCAGGGCCGTGGCCGACCCCGGCGGGGCCGATCCGAGGACCTCACTAAACCATCCAATCGGTAGTAGCGACGGGCGGTGTGTACAAAGGGCAGGGACTTAATCAACGCGAGCTTATGACCCGCGCTTACTGGGAATTCCTCGTTGATGGGAAATAATTGCAATCCCCAATCCCTATCACGAGTGGGGTTCAGCGGGTTACCCACGCCTCTCGGCGAAGGGTAGACACACGCTGATCCACTCAGTGTGGCGCGCGTGCAGCCCCGGACATCTAAGGGCATCACAGACCTGTTATTGCTCAATCTCGTGTGGCTGAACGCCACT
>NW_027223222.1:32500-38440 GCF_043380555.1 Nothobranchius furzeri | reverse complement strand
TCCCCTGCCTGGTGGGAGAGCTGAAACCTGGGTCGGACCTGGTCTGTAACAGAGCTCAGCAGCCTCCAGAAGCTGATGGCAGTGTGTGTTTAGTTCCCTGCGGGGTGGAGGAGCAGAAACCTGGGTCGCACCTGGTCCTATAGAAGAGCTCAGCAGCCTCCAGAAGCTGATATCAGTGTGTGTTTAAGTCCCTGCGGGGTGGGAGAGCTGAGACCTGGGTCGGACCTGGTCTGCAGCAGGGCTCAGCAGCCTCCAGAAGCTGACGGCAGTGTGTGTTTAAGTCCCTGCCTGGTGTGAGAGCTGAAACCTGGGTCGGACCTGGTCTATAGCAGAGCTCAGCAGCCTCCAGCAGCTGATGGCTGCGTGTGTTTAAGTCCCTGCGGGGTGCAGGAGCTGAAACCTGGGTCGGACCTGGTCTATGGCAGAGCTCAGCAGCCTCCAGCAGCTGATGGCAGTGTGTGTTTAAGTCCCTGCCTGGTGGGAGAGCTGAAACCTGGGTCGGACCTGGTCTATAGCAGAGCTCAGCAGCCTCCAGCAGCTGATGGCAGTGTGTGTTTGATCCCCTGCGGGGTGGGAGAGCTGAAACTTGGGTCGGACCTGGTCTGCATCAGGGCTCAGCAGCCTCCAGAATCCGATGGCAGTGTGGGTTTAAGTCCATGCGGGGTGCAGGAGCAGAAACCTGGGTCGGACCTGGTCTATAGCAGGCCTCAGCAGCATCGAGAAGCTGATGGCAGTGTGTCTTTAATTCCCTGCGGGGTGGGAGAGCTGTAACCTGGGTCGGACCTGGCCTGCAGCGGAGCTCAGCAGCCTCCAGAAGCTGATGGCAGTGTGTCTTTAATTCCCTGCGGGGTTGAGGAGCAGAAACCTGGGTCGGACCTGGTCTGCAGCAGGGCCCATCACCATCCAGAAGCTGATGGCTGTGTGTGTTTAAGTCCCAGGGGGGTGGGAGAGCCATAACCTGGGTCGGACCTGGTCTGCAGCAGGGCTCAGCAGCCTCCAGTTGCAGATGGCAGTGTGTGTTTAGTTCCCTGCGGGGTGCAGGAGCTGAAACCTGGGTCGGACCTGGTCTATAGCAGAGCTCAGCAGCCTCCAGAAGCTGATGGCAGTGTGTCTTCAATTCCCTGCGGGGTGCAGGAGCTGATACCTGGGTCGGACCTGGTCTGCAGCAGGGCCCATCACCATCCAGACGCTGATGGCAGTGTGTGTTTAAGTCCTAGTGGGCTGCAGGAGCTGAAACCTGGGTCGGACCTGCTCTATAGTAGAGCTCAGCAGCCTCCAGAAGCTGATGGCAGTGTGTCTTTAAGTCCCTGCGGGGTGGGATAGCTGAAACCTGGGTCGGACCTGGTCTGCAGCAGGGCCCATCACCCTCCAGAAGCTGTTGGCAGTGTGTCTTCCATTCCTAGTGGGGCAGGGGAGCAAAGACCTGGGCAGAGGAGCGCCTGTCTGCATCCGATCCGGCCCCTCAGCAGCCCGCCGTGAGCCTTAGAGAACCCCCCCCCCCCCCCCCCCCCCAGCGGGCTCCAGGAACCGGGCCCTGCGTCGGACCCAGCTCAGGCAGGCCCTCCCTCGGGCCCTGCAGCAGGTGGCCCCGTCTATGCAGTCGAAAACCCCGCGAAAATCGGTGTAGAAACGCCCGAGAGGCGTGGTGCGGTTCCCCCGGCCGGTACCGGGTCCGGACCGGTCCGGAAGTCCACCCAGAACACTGCCTGGGGCTTCTGGGCGGCTCCCCAGGCGCAGGCAGTCGAAAACCGCGTGAAAATCGGTTCAGAATTGACAAAACGGCGACCTCGTCGCTCCAAAAACTAAGTCCAAACTAAGCCTTTCGCTTATCGCTTAACGCTTAAGGCGGTCGGCCTTATGGCCAGTAAATGAAAAGTGCCTGCGCCCCTGGAGGTTTTGGAAGGTGCGAGCGATGACCATGCTCGGGTTAGTAGGTGAGGCCATCGGAAAACCAGCGTGAGTTGGCGGGTTTGGGTGGCAATCTATTCCAGGCAGAGTCGACTATCTCTGGGCATCAATTTTGGGATTTTTCCGGCTCTGGTTCTGGGAGAAACGCAGGGGCAAAGTGCACGAGCCGCGGCCGATTTTGGTGGCCTGTCCCTGGGCACAAAGTCTGAGGAGTGTGGGCCTGGTTCTCCGAAAAATACCAGTCTGCTGGAGCTCACTCCCATGGCTCCAGGGGGCACGGCACACCCCCCGGTAGCCGACCAAAGTGATCTACTCGGGCCAGACTCGGACCCACGACCCGGGGTGAGAACCACAACTACTGGTCATCCTTTTGACCTCCAGGGGGCGCGGCAGAGCCTCCCCAGTCCGACGCAAGTGCCCCACTTGGGCCATACTCAGACCCACGGCCCGGGGCGAGAACCACAACTACTGGTCATCCTTTAGACCTCCAGGGGGCCCGGCACAGCCTCCCTAGACCGACACAAGTGCTCCACTTTGGCTGTACTCTGACCCAAGTCCCGGTGCGAGAACCACAACTACTGGTCATCCTTTAGACCTCCAGGGGGCCCGGCACAGCCTCCCTAGGCCGACACAAGTGCTCCACTTGGGCTATACTCTGACCCAAGTCCCGGGGCGAGAACCACAACTACTGGTCATCCTTTTGACCTCATGGTCATCCTTTAGACCTCCGGGGGGCACGGCACAGCCTCCCTAGTCCGACACAAGTGCTCCACTTGGGCTATACTCTGACCCAAGTCCCGGGGCGAGAACCACAACTACTGGTCATCCTTTAGACCTCCAGGGGGCACGGCACACCCCCCGGTAGCCGACCAAAGTGCTCTACTCGGGCCAGACTCGGACCCACGACCCGGGGTGAGAACCACAACTACTGGTCATCCTTTAGACCTCCAGGGGGCACGGCACAGCCTCCCTAGTCTGACACAAGTGCTCCACTTGGGCTATACTCGGACCCACGACCCGGGGTGAGAACCACAACTACTGGTCATCCTTTAGACCTCCAGGGGGCACGGCACAGCCTCCCTAGTCCGACACAAGTGCTCCACTTGGGCTATACTCGGACCCAAGTCCCGGGGCGAGAACCACAACTACTGGTCATCCTTTAGACCTCCAGGGGGCACGGCACACCCCCCGGTAGCCGACCAAAGTGCTCTACTCGGGCCAGACTCGGACCCACGACCCGGGGTGAGAACCACAACTACTGGTCATCCTTTAGACCTCCAGGGGGCACGGCACAGCCTCCCTAGTCCGACACAAGTGCTCCACTTGGGCTATACTCGGACCCACGACCCGGGGTGAGAACCACAACTACTGGTCATCCTTTAGACCTCCAGGGGGCACGGCACAGCCTCCCTAGTCCGACACAAGTGCTCCACTTGGGCTATACTCGGACCCAAGTCCCGGGGCGAGAACCACAACTACTGGTCATCCTTTAGACCTCCAGGGGGCCCGGCACAGCCTCCCTAGTCCGACACAAGTGCTCCACTTGGGCTATACTCTGACCCAAGTCCCGGGGCGAGAACCACAACTAATGGTCATCCTTTAGACCTCCAGTGGGGCCCGGCACAGCCTCCCTAGGCCGACACAAGTGCTCCACTTGGGCTATACTCTGACCCAAGTCCCGGGGCGAGAACCACAACTAATGGTCATCCTTTAGACCTCCAGGGGGCCCGGCACAGCCTCCCTAGACCGACACAAGTGCTCCACTTGGGCTAAACTCTGACCCAAGTCCCGGGGCGAGAACCACAACTACTGGTCATCCTTTAGACCTCCAGGGGGCACGGCACAGCCTCCCTAGTCCGACACAAGTGCTCCACTTGGGCTATACTCTGACCCAAGTCCCGGGGCGAGAACCACAACTACTGGTCATCCTTTAGACCTCCAGGGGGCACGGCACAGCCTCCCTAGTCCGACACAAGTGCTCCACTTGGGCTATACTCGGACCCACGACCCGGGGCGAGAACCACAACTACTGGTCATCCTTTAGACCTCCAGGGGGCACGGCACAGCCTCCCTAGTCCGACACAAGTGCTCCACTTGGGCTATACTCTGACCCAAGTCCCGGGGCGAGAACCACAACTACTGGTCATCCTTTAGACCTCCAGGGGGCACGGCACAGCCTCCCTAGTCCGACACAAGTGCTCCACTTGGGCTATTCTCTGACCCAAGTCCCGGGGCGAGAACCACAACTACTGGTCATCCTTTAGACCTCCAGGGGGCACGGCACACCCCCCGGTAGCCGACCAAAGTGCTCTACTCGGGCCAGACTCGGACCCACGACCCGGGGTGAGAACCACAACTACTGGTCATCCTTTAGACCTCCAGGGGGCACGGCACAGCCTCCCTAGTCTGACACAAGTGCTCCACTTGGGCTATACTCGGACCCACGACCCGGGGTGAGAACCACAACTACTGGTCATCCTTTAGACCTCCAGGGGGCACGGCACAGCCTCCCTAGTCCGACACAAGTGCTCCACTTGGGCTATACTCGGACCCAAGTCCCGGGGCGAGAACCACAACTACTGGTCATCCTTTAGACCTCCAGGGGGCACGGCACACCCCCCGGTAGCCGACCAAAGTGCTCTACTCGGGCCAGACTCGGACCCACGACCCGGGGTGAGAACCACAACTACTGGTCATCCTTTAGACCTCCAGGGGGCACGGCACAGCCTCCCTAGTCCGACACAAGTGCTCCACTTGGGCTATACTCGGACCCACGACCCGGGGTGAGAACCACAACTACTGGTCATCCTTTAGACCTCCAGGGGGCACGGCACAGCCTCCCTAGTCCGACACAAGTGCTCCACTTGGGCTATACTCGGACCCAAGTCCCGGGGCGAGAACCACAACTACTGGTCATCCTTTAGACCTCCAGGGGGCCCGGCACAGCCTCCCTAGTCCGACACAAGTGCTCCACTTGGGCTATACTCTGACCCAAGTCCCGGGGCGAGAACCACAACTAATGGTCATCCTTTAGACCTCCAGTGGGGCCCGGCACAGCCTCCCTAGGCCGACACAAGTGCTCCACTTGGGCTATACTCTGACCCAAGTCCCGGGGCGAGAACCACAACTAATGGTCATCCTTTAGACCTCCAGGGGGCCCGGCACAGCCTCCCTAGACCGACACAAGTGCTCCACTTGGGCTAAACTCTGACCCAAGTCCCGGGGCGAGAACCACAACTACTGGTCATCCTTTAGACCTCCAGGGGGCACGGCACAGCCTCCCTAGTCCGACACAAGTGCTCCACTTGGGCTATACTCTGACCCAAGTCCCGGGGCGAGAACCACAACTACTGGTCATCCTTTAGACCTCCAGGGGGCACGGCACAGCCTCCCTAGTCCGACACAAGTGCTCCACTTGGGCTATACTCGGACCCACGACCCGGGGCGAGAACCACAACTACTGGTCATCCTTTAGACCTCCAGGGGGCACGGCACAGCCTCCCTAGTCCGACACAAGTGCTCCACTTGGGCTATACTCTGACCCAAGTCCCGGGGCGAGAACCACAACTACTGGTCATCCTTTAGACCTCCAGGGGGCACGGCACAGCCTCCCTAGTCCGACACAAGTGCTCCACTTGGGCTATTCTCTGACCCAAGTCCCGGGGCGAGAACCACAACTACTGGTCATCCTTTAGACCTCCAGGGGGCACGACACAGCCTCCCTAGTCCGACCCAAGTGCTCCACTTGGGCTATACTCTGACCCAAGTCCCGGGGCGAGAACCACAACTACTGGTCATCCTTTAGACCTCCAGGGGGCACGGCACAGCCTCCCTAGTCCGACACAAGTGCTCCACTTGGGCTATACTCTGACCCAAGTCCCGGGGCGAGAACCACAACTACTGGTCATCCTTTTGACCTCATGGTCATCCTTTAGACCTCCATGGGGCACGGCAGAGCCTCCCTAGGCCGACACAAGTGCTCCACTTGGGCTATACTCTGACCCAAGTCCCGGGGCGAGAACCACAACTACT
>NW_027223222.1:12500-22500 GCF_043380555.1 Nothobranchius furzeri | reverse complement strand
GCTGCGGGGATGGGGGAGCCTGATCCTGGGTGCGATGGTGTTGAGTGTGGGTGGGAGAAGGCTGCGGGGCTGGGGGAGCCTGATGCTGGGTGTGATGGTGTTGAGTGAGGGTGGGAGAAGTCTTCGGGGATGGTGGAGCCTGATCCTGTGTTCGGTGGTGTTGAGTGTGGGTGGGAGAAGGCTGCGGGCATGGGGATGCCTGATGAGCCTGGATGTGATGCAGGTGAGAGAGGGGACAGGGCAGAGGCCGGCTGGACGTGCAGCGGGCAGGGGGAAGCTTGAGCCTTGGTGGGTGGTTGTGCATCCAGGGCGGGCAGGGAGAGGTGAGACGTGGGCCTGGGCTGGTCGTCAGCGGTTCACCACAGGCAGCTGGTGGCGGTGTGGAGGAGCAGAAGCCTCCAGCAGGTGATGGCGGGGTGGGGGAGCAGCAGCCAGCCTCAAGCAGCCAGCCTCCAGCTGCTGATGGTGGGGTGGAGGAACAGAAGCCTCCAGCTGGTGATGTCAGGGTGGAGGAGCAGCAGCCAGCCTCCAACGGCTGATGGTGGGGTGGAGGAGCTGCAGCCAGCCTCCAGCAGCTGATGGCGGGGTGGAGGAGCTGCAGCCAGCCTCCAGCAGGTCATGGTGGGGTGGAGGAGCAGCAGCCAGCCTCCAGCAGCTGATGGCAGGGTGCAGGAGCAGCAGCCAGCCTCCAGCAGCTGATGGCGGGGTGGAGGAGCAGCAGGCAGCCTCCAGCTGGTGATGGCGGGGTGGAGGAGCTGCAGCCAGCGTCCATCAGCTGATGGCGGGGTGGAGGAGCAGCAGCCAGCCTCCAGCAGCCAGCCTCCAGCTGCTGATGGCGGGGTGGAGGAACAGAAGCCTCCAGCAGCTGATGGCGGGGTGCAGGAGCAGCAGCCAGCCTCCAGCAGCTGGTGGCGGGGTGGAGGAGCAGAAGCCAGCCTCCAGCAGCTGATGGCGGGGTGCAGGAGCAGAAGCCAGCCTCCAGCTGGTGATGGCGGGGTGAAGGAGCTGCAGCCAGCCTCCAGCAGCCAGCCTCCAGCTGGTGATGGCGGGGCGGAGGAGCAGGCAGCCTCCATCAGCTGATGGCGGGGTGTAGGAGCAGCAGCCAGCCTCCAGCTGGTGATGGCGGGGAGGAGGAGCAGCAGCAGCCAGCCTCCAGCAGCCAGCCAGCCTCCAGCAGCTGATGGCGGTGTGTGGGAGCAGCAGCCAGCCTCCAGCGGCCAGCCAGCCTCCAGCAGCAGATGGCGGGGTGGAGGAGCTGCAGCCAGCGTCCATCAGCTGATGGCGGGGTGGAGGAGCAGCAGGCAGCCTCCAGCTGGTGATGGCGGGGTGGAGGAGCTGCAGCCAGCGTCCAGCAGCTGATGGTGGGGTGGAGGAGCTGCAGCCAGCGTCCAGCAGCTGATGGTGGGGTGGAGGAGCTGCAGCCAGCGTCCAGCAGCTGATGGTTGGGTGGAGGAGCAGCAGCCAGCCTCCAGCAGCTGATGGCGGGGTGGAGGAGCTGCAGCCAGCCTCCAGCAGCCAGCCTCCAGCTAGTGATGGCGGGGTGGAGAAGCAGGCAGCCTCCATCAGCTGATGGCGGGGTGGAGGAGCAGAAGCCAGCCTCCAGCTGGTGATGGCGGGGTGCAGGAGCTGCAGGCAGCCTCCAGCAGCTGATGGCGGGGTGCAGGAGCTGCAGCCAGCGTCCAGCAGCTGATGGTGGGGTGGAGGAGCTGCAGCCAGCCTCCAGCAGCCAGCCTCCAGCTAGTGATGGCGGGGTGGAGAAGCAGGCAGCCTCCATCAGCTGATGGCGGGGTGTAGGAGCAGAAGCCAGCCTCCAGCTGGTGATGGCGGGGTGCAGGAGCTGCAGGCAGCCTCCAGCAGCTGATGGCGGGGTGCAGGAGCTGCAGGCAGCCTCCAGCAGCTGATGGCGGGGTGGAGGAGCTGCAGCCAGCGTCCAGCAGCTGATGGTGGGGTGGAGGAGCTGCAGCCAGCGTCCAGCAGCTGATGGTTGGGTGGAGGAGCAGCAGCCAGCCTCCAGCAGCTGATGGCGGGGTGCAGGAGCAGCAGCCAGCCTCCAGCAGCTGATGGCGGGGTGGAGGAGCTGCAGCCAGCCTCCAGCAGCCAGCCTCCAGCTAGTGATGGCGGGGTGGAGAAGCAGGCAGCCTCCATCAGCTGATGGCGGGGTGGAGGAGCAGAAGCCAGCCTCCAGCAGCTGATGGCGGGGTGCAGGAGCTGCAGCCAGCGTCCAGCAGCTGATGGTGGGGTGGAGGAGCTGCAGCCAGCCTCCAGCAGCCAGCCTCCAGCAGCTGATGGCGGGGTGCAGGAGCAGCAGCCAGCCTCCAGCAGCTGATGGCGGGGTGGAGGAGCAGCAGCCAGCCTCCAGCTGCTGATGGCGGGGTGGAGGAACAGAAGCCTCCAGCAGCTGATGGCAGGGTGCAGGAGCAGCAGCCAGCCTCCAGCTGGTGATGGCGGGGTGGAGGAGCTGAAACCTGGGTCGGACCTGGTCTGCAGCAGGGCCCATTACCACTCAGAAGCTGATGGCAGTGTGTGTTTAGGTCCCTGCGGGGTGGATGAGCTGAAACCTGGGTCAGACTTGGTGTGCAGCAGGGCTCAGCACCCTCCAGAAGCCGATGACAGTGTGTCTTTAACTCCCTGCCTGGTGGGAGAGCTGAAAGCTGGGTCGGACCTGGTCTTTAGCAGAGCTCAGCAGCCTCCAGAAGCTGATGGCAGTGTGTGTTTCATCCCCTGCGGGGTGGGAGAGCTGAAACGTGGGTCGGACCTGGTCTGCAGCAGGGCCCATCACCATCCAGAAGCTGACGGCGGTGTGTGTTTAAGTCCCTGCGGGGTGGGAGAGCCATAACCTGGGTCGGACCTGGTCTGCAGCAGAGCTCAGCAGCCTCCAGAACCTGATGGCAGTGTGTCTTTAATCCACTGCGGGGTGCAGGAGCTGAAACCTGGGTCGGACCTGGTCTGCAGCAGGGCTCAGCAGCCAGCAGAAGGTGATGGCAGTGTGTGTTTAGTTCCCTGCGGGGTGCAGGAGCTGAAACCTGGGTCGGACCTGGTCTGCAGCAGAGCTCAGCAGCCAGCAGAAGCTGATGGCAGTGTGTGTTTAATTCCCTGCCTGGTGGGAGAGCTGTAACCCGGGTCGGACTTGGTCTGCAGCAGGGCCCATCACCATCCAGAAGCTGATGGCAGTGTGTCTTTAATTCCCTGCGGGGTGGAGGAGCAGAAACCTGGGTCGGACCTGGTCTATAGCAGAGCTCAGCAGCCTCCAGCAGCTGATGGCAGTGTGTGTTTAAGTCCCTGCCTGGTGTGAGAGCTGAAACCTGGGTCGGACCTGGTCTATAGCAGAGCTCAGCAGCCTCCAGCAGCTGATGGCTGCGTGTGTTTAAGTCCCTGCGGGGTGCAGGAGCTGAAACCTGGGTCGGACCTGGTCTATGGCAGAGCTCAGCAGCCTCCAGAAGCTGATGGCAGCGTGCCTCTAAGTCCCTGCCTGGTGGGAGAGCTGAAACCTGGGTCGGACCTGGTCTATAGCAGAGCTCAGCAGCCTCCAGCAGCTGATGGCTGCGTGTGTTTAAGTCCCTGCGGGGTGCAGGAGCTGAAACCTGGGTCGGACCTGGTCTATGGCAGAGCTCAGCAGCCTCCAGAAGCTGATGGCAGCGTGCCTCTAAGTCCCTGCCTGGTGGGAGAGCTGAAACCTGGGTCGGACATGGTCTGCAGCAGGGCTCGGCAGCCTCCAGAAGCTGATGGCAGTGTGTGTTTAAGTCCCTGCCTGGTAGGAGAGCTGAAACCTGGGTCGGACCTGGTCTATAGAAGAGCTCAGCAGCCTCCAGCAGCTGATTGCAGTGTGTGTTTAAGTCCCTGCCTGGTGGGAGAGCTGATATCCGGGTCGGACCTGGTCCACAGCAGGGCCCATCACCCTCCAGAAGCTGGTGGCAGTGTGTGTTTAAGTCCCTGCGGGGTGCAGGAGCTGAAAGCTGGGTCGGACCTGGTCTGCAGCAGAGCTCAGCAGCCTCCAGTTGCTGATGGCAGTGTGTGTTTAAGTCCCTGCCTGGTGGGAGAGCTGAAACCTGGGTCGGACCTGGTCTATAGCAGAGCTCAGCAGCCTCCAGCTGCTGATGGCGTGGTGGAGGAGCAGCAGCAGCAGCAGCCAGCCTCCAGCAGCCAGCCAGCCCCCAGCAGCTGATGGCGGGGTGGAGGAGCGGAAGCCAGCCTCCAGCAGCTTATGGCGGGGTGGAGGAGCTGAAACCTGGGTCGGACCTGGTCTATAGTAGAGCTCCGCAGCCTCCAGACGCTGATGGCGGTGTGTCTTTAAGACCCTGCCTGGTGGGAGAGCTGAAACCTGGGTCGGACCTGGTCTGTAACAGAGCTCAGCAGCCTCCAGAAGCTGATGGCAGTGTGTGTTTAGTTCCCTGCGGGGTGGAGGAGCAGAAACCTGGGTCGCACCTGGTCTATAGAAGAGCTCAGCAGCCTCCAGAAGCTGATATCAGTGTGTGTTTAAGTCCCTGCGGGGTGGGAGAGCTGAGACCTGGGTCGGACCTGGTCTGCAGCAGGGCTCAGCAGCCTCCAGAAGCTGACGGCAGTGTGTGTTTAAGTCCCTGCCTGGTGTGAGAGCTGAAACCTGGGTCGGACCTGGTCTATAGCAGAGCTCAGCAGCCTCCAGCAGCTGATGGCTGCGTGTGTTTAAGTCCCTGCGGGGTGCAGGAGCTGAAACCTGGGTCGGACCTGGTCTATGGCAGAGCTCAGCAGCCTCCAGCAGCTGATGGCAGTGTGTGTTTAAGTCCCTGCCTGGTGGGAGAGCTGAAACCTGGGTCGGACCTGGTCTATAGCAGAGCTCAGCAGCCTCCAGCAGCTGATGGCAGTGTGTGTTTGATCCCCTGCGGGGTGGGAGAGCTGAAACTTGGGTCGGACCTGGTCTGCATCAGGGCTCAGCAGCCTCCAGAATCCGATGGCAGTGTGGGTTTAAGTCCATGCGGGGTGCAGGAGCAGAAACCTGGGTCGGACCTGGTCTATAGCAGGCCTCAGCAGCATCGAGAAGCTGATGGCAGTGTGTCTTTAATTCCCTGCGGGGTGGGAGAGCTGTAACCTGGGTCGGACCTGGCCTGCAGCGGAGCTCAGCAGCCTCCAGAAGCTGATGGCAGTGTGTCTTTAATTCCCTGCGGGGTTGAGGAGCAGAAACCTGGGTCGGACCTGGTCTGCAGCAGGGCCCATCACCATCCAGAAGCTGATGGCTGTGTGTGTTTAAGTCCCAGGGGGGTGGGAGAGCCATAACCTGGGTCGGACCTGGTCTGCAGCAGGGCTCAGCAGCCTCCAGTTGCAGATGGCAGTGTGTGTTTAGTTCCCTGCGGGGTGCAGGAGCTGAAACCTGGGTCGGACCTGGTCTATAGCAGAGCTCAGCAGCCTCCAGAAGCTGATGGCAGTGTGTCTTCAATTCCCTGCGGGGTGCAGGAGCTGATACCTGGGTCGGACCTGGTCTGCAGCAGGGCCCATCACCATCCAGACGCAGATGGCAGTGTGTGTTTAAGTCCTAGTGGGCTGCAGGAGCTGAAACCTGGGTCGGACCTGCTCTATAGTAGAGCTCAGCAGCCTCCAGAAGCTGATGGCAGTGTGTCTTTAAGTCCCTGCGGGGTGGGATAGCTGAAACCTGGGTCGGACCTGGTCTGCAGCAGGGCCCATCACCCTCCAGAAGCTGTTGGCAGTGTGTCTTCCATTCCTAGTGGGGCAGGGGAGCAAAGACCTGGGCAGAGGAGCGCCTGTCTGCATCCGATCCGGCCCCTCAGCAGCCCGCCGTGAGCCTTAGAGAACCCCCCCCCCCCCCCCCCCCCCAGCGGGCTCCAGGAACCGGGCCCTGCGTCGGACCCAGCTCAGGCAGGCCCTCCCTCGGGCCCTGCAGCAGGTGGCCCCGTCTATGCAGTCGAAAACCCCGCGAAAATCGGTGTAGAAACGCCCGAGAGGCGTGGTGCGGTTCCCCCGGCCGGTACCGGGTCCGGACCGGTCCGGAAGTCCACCCAGAACACTGCCTGGGGCTTCTGGGCGGCTCCCCAGGCGCAGGCAGTCGAAAACCGCGTGAAAATCGGTTCAGAATTGACAAAACGGCGACCTCGTCGCTCCAAAAACTAAGTCCAAACTAAGCCTTTCGCTTATCGCTTAACGCTTAAGGCGGTCGGCCTTATGGCCAGTAAATGAAAAGTGCCTGCGCCCCTGGAGGTTTTGGAAGGTGCGAGCGATGACCATGCTCGGGTTAGTAGGTGAGGCCATCGGAAAACCAGCGTGAGTTGGCGGGTTTGGGTGGCAATCTATTCCAGGCAGAGTCGACTATCTCTGGGCATCAATTTTGGGATTTTTCCGGCTCTGGTTCTGGGAGAAACGCAGGGGCAAAGTGCACGAGCCGCGGCCGATTTTGGTGGCCTGTCCCTGGGCACAAAGTCTGAGGAGTGTGGGCCTGGTTCTCCGAAAAATACCAGTCTGCTGGAGCTCACTCCCATGGCTCCAGGGGGCACGGCACACCCCCCGGTAGCCGACCAAAGTGATCTACTCGGGCCAGACTCGGACCCACGACCCGGGGTGAGAACCACAACTACTGGTCATCCTTTTGACCTCCAGGGGGCGCGGCAGAGCCTCCCCAGTCCGACGCAAGTGCCCCACTTGGGCCATACTCAGACCCACGGCCCGGGGCGAGAACCACAACTACTGGTCATCCTTTAGACCTCCAGGGGGCCCGGCACAGCCTCCCTAGACCGACACAAGTGCTCCACTTTGGCTGTACTCTGACCCAAGTCCCGGTGCGAGAACCACAACTACTGGTCATCCTTTAGACCTCCAGGGGGCCCGGCACAGCCTCCCTAGGCCGACACAAGTGCTCCACTTGGGCTATACTCTGACCCAAGTCCCGGGGCGAGAACCACAACTACTGGTCATCCTTTTGACCTCATGGTCATCCTTTAGACCTCCGGGGGGCACGGCACAGCCTCCCTAGTCCGACACAAGTGCTCCACTTGGGCTATACTCTGACCCAAGTCCCGGGGCGAGAACCACAACTACTGGTCATCCTTTAGACCTCCAGGGGGCACGGCACACCCCCCGGTAGCCGACCAAAGTGCTCTACTCGGGCCAGACTCGGACCCACGACCCGGGGTGAGAACCACAACTACTGGTCATCCTTTAGACCTCCAGGGGGCACGGCACAGCCTCCCTAGTCTGACACAAGTGCTCCACTTGGGCTATACTCGGACCCACGACCCGGGGTGAGAACCACAACTACTGGTCATCCTTTAGACCTCCAGGGGGCACGGCACAGCCTCCCTAGTCCGACACAAGTGCTCCACTTGGGCTATACTCGGACCCAAGTCCCGGGGCGAGAACCACAACTACTGGTCATCCTTTAGACCTCCAGGGGGCACGGCACACCCCCCGGTAGCCGACCAAAGTGCTCTACTCGGGCCAGACTCGGACCCACGACCCGGGGTGAGAACCACAACTACTGGTCATCCTTTAGACCTCCAGGGGGCACGGCACAGCCTCCCTAGTCCGACACAAGTGCTCCACTTGGGCTATACTCGGACCCACGACCCGGGGTGAGAACCACAACTACTGGTCATCCTTTAGACCTCCAGGGGGCACGGCACAGCCTCCCTAGTCCGACACAAGTGCTCCACTTGGGCTATACTCGGACCCAAGTCCCGGGGCGAGAACCACAACTACTGGTCATCCTTTAGACCTCCAGGGGGCCCGGCACAGCCTCCCTAGTCCGACACAAGTGCTCCACTTGGGCTATACTCTGACCCAAGTCCCGGGGCGAGAACCACAACTAATGGTCATCCTTTAGACCTCCAGTGGGGCCCGGCACAGCCTCCCTAGGCCGACACAAGTGCTCCACTTGGGCTATACTCTGACCCAAGTCCCGGGGCGAGAACCACAACTAATGGTCATCCTTTAGACCTCCAGGGGGCCCGGCACAGCCTCCCTAGACCGACACAAGTGCTCCACTTGGGCTAAACTCTGACCCAAGTCCCGGGGCGAGAACCACAACTACTGGTCATCCTTTAGACCTCCAGGGGGCACGGCACAGCCTCCCTAGTCCGACACAAGTGCTCCACTTGGGCTATACTCTGACCCAAGTCCCGGGGCGAGAACCACAACTACTGGTCATCCTTTAGACCTCCAGGGGGCACGGCACAGCCTCCCTAGTCCGACACAAGTGCTCCACTTGGGCTATACTCGGACCCACGACCCGGGGCGAGAACCACAACTACTGGTCATCCTTTAGACCTCCAGGGGGCACGGCACAGCCTCCCTAGTCCGACACAAGTGCTCCACTTGGGCTATACTCTGACCCAAGTCCCGGGGCGAGAACCACAACTACTGGTCATCCTTTAGACCTCCAGGGGGCACGGCACAGCCTCCCTAGTCCGACACAAGTGCTCCACTTGGGCTATTCTCTGACCCAAGTCCCGGGGCGAGAACCACAACTACTGGTCATCCTTTAGACCTCCAGGGGGCACGGCACACCCCCCGGTAGCCGACCAAAGTGCTCTACTCGGGCCAGACTCGGACCCACGACCCGGGGTGAGAACCACAACTACTGGTCATCCTTTAGACCTCCAGGGGGCACGGCACAGCCTCCCTAGTCTGACACAAGTGCTCCACTTGGGCTATACTCGGACCCACGACCCGGGGTGAGAACCACAACTACTGGTCATCCTTTAGACCTCCAGGGGGCACGGCACAGCCTCCCTAGTCCGACACAAGTGCTCCACTTGGGCTATACTCGGACCCAAGTCCCGGGGCGAGAACCACAACTACTGGTCATCCTTTAGACCTCCAGGGGGCACGGCACACCCCCCGGTAGCCGACCAAAGTGCTCTACTCGGGCCAGACTCGGACCCACGACCCGGGGTGAGAACCACAACTACTGGTCATCCTTTAGACCTCCAGGGGGCACGGCACAGCCTCCCTAGTCCGACACAAGTGCTCCACTTGGGCTATACTCGGACCCACGACCCGGGGTGAGAACCACAACTACTGGTCATCCTTTAGACCTCCAGGGGGCACGGCACAGCCTCCCTAGTCCGACACAAGTGCTCCACTTGGGCTATACTCGGACCCAAGTCCCGGGGCGAGAACCACAACTACTGGTCATCCTTTAGACCTCCAGGGGGCCCGGCACAGCCTCCCTAGTCCGACACAAGTGCTCCACTTGGGCTATACTCTGACCCAAGTCCCGGGGCGAGAACCACAACTAATGGTCATCCTTTAGACCTCCAGTGGGGCCCGGCACAGCCTCCCTAGGCCGACACAAGTGCTCCACTTGGGCTATACTCTGACCCAAGTCCCGGGGCGAGAACCACAACTAATGGTCATCCTTTAGACCTCCAGGGGGCCCGGCACAGCCTCCCTAGACCGACACAAGTGCTCCACTTGGGCTAAACTCTGACCCAAGTCCCGGGGCGAGAACCACAACTACTGGTCATCCTTTAGACCTCCAGGGGGCACGGCACAGCCTCCCTAGTCCGACACAAGTGCTCCACTTGGGCTATACTCTGACCCAAGTCCCGGGGCGAGAACCACAACTACTGGTCATCCTTTAGACCTCCAGGGGGCACGGCACAGCCTCCCTAGTCCGACACAAGTGCTCCACTTGGGCTATACTCGGACCCACGACCCGGGGCGAGAACCACAACTACTGGTCATCCTTTAGACCTCCAGGGGGCACGGCACAGCCTCCCTAGTCCGACACAAGTGCTCCACTTGGGCTATACTCTGACCCAAGTCCCGGGGCGAGAACCACAACTACTGGTCATCCTTTAGACCTCCAGGGGGCACGGCACAGCCTCCCTAGTCCGACACAAGTGCTCCACTTGGGCTATTCTCTGACCCAAGTCCCGGGGCGAGAACCACAACTACTGGTCATCCTTTAGACCTCCAGGGGGCACGACACAGCCTCCCTAGTCCGACCCAAGTGCTCCACTTGGGCTATACTCTGACCCAAGTCCCGGGGCGAGAACCACAACTACTGGTCATCCTT
>NW_027223221.1:25000-27500 GCF_043380555.1 Nothobranchius furzeri | reverse complement strand
TCTATCTATCTATCTATCTATCTATCTATCTATCTATCTATCTATCTATCTATCTATCTATCTATCTATCTATCTGTCTGTCTGTCTGTCTGTCTGTCTGTCTGTCTGTCTGTCTATCCATCCGTCCATCCATTATCTATCTATCTATCTATCTATCTATCTATCTATCTATCTATCTATCTATCTATCTATCTATCTATCTATCTATCTATCTATCTATCTATCTATCTATCTATCTATCTATCTATCTATCTATCTATCTATCTATCTATCTATCTATCTATTTATCTATCTATCTATCTATCTATCTATCTATCTATCTATCTATCTATCTATCTATCTATCTATCTATCTATCTATCTATCTATCTATCTATCTATCTATCTATCTATCTATCTATCTATCTATCTATCTATCTATCTATCTATCTATCTATCTATCTATCTATCTATCTATCTATCTATCTATCTATCATCTATCTATCTATCTATCTATCTATCTATCTATCTATCTATCTATCTATCTATCTATCTATCTATCTATCTATCTATCTATCTATCTATCTATCTATCTATCTATCTATCTATCTATCTATCTATCTATCTATCTATCTATCTATCTATCTATCTATCTATCTATCTATCTATCTATCATCTATCTATCTATCTATCTATCTATCTATCTATCTATCTATCTATCTATCTATCTATCTATCTATCTATCTATCTATCTATCTATCTATCTATCTATCTATCTATCTATCTATCTATCTATCTATCTATCTATCTATCTATCTATCTATCTATCTATCTATCTATCTATCTATCTATCTATCTATCTATCTATCTGTCTGTCTGTCTGTCTGTCTGTCTGTCCATCCATCCATCCATTATCTATCTATCATCTATCTATCTATCTATCTATAAATCTATCTATCTATCTATCTATCTATCTATCTATCTATCTATCTATCTATCTATCTATCTATCTATCTATCTATCTATCTATCTATCTATCTATCTATCTATCTATCTATCTATCTATCTATCTATCTATCTATCTATCTATCTATCTATCTATCTATCTATCTATCTATCTATCTATCTATCTATCTATCTGTCTGTCTGTCTGTCTGTCTGTCTGTCTGTCTGTCTGTCTGTCTGTCTGTCTGTCTATCCATCCGTCCATCCATTATCTATCTATCATCTATCTATCTATCTATCTATCTATCTATCTATCTATCTATCTATCTATCTATCTATCTATCTATCTATCTATCTATCTATCTATCTATCTATCTATCTATCTATCTATCTATCTATCTATCTATCTATCTATCTATCTATCTATCTATCTATCTATCTATCTATCTATCTATCTATCTATCTATCTATCTATCTATCTATCTATCTATCTATCTATCTATCTATCTATCATCTATCTATCTATCTATCTATCTATCTATCTATCTATCTATCTATCTATCTATCATCTATCTATCTATCTATCTATCTATCTATCTATCTATCTATCTATCTATCTATCTATCTATCTATCTATCTATCTATCTATCTATCTATCTATCTATCTATCTATCTATCTATCTATCTATCTATCTATCTATCTATCTATCTCTCTCTCTATCTATCTATCTATCTATCTATCTATCTATCTATCTATCTATCTATCTATCTATCTATCTATCTATCTATCTATCTATCTATCTATCTATCTATCTATCTATCAATCTCTATATCTATCTATATCTATCTATCTATCTATCTATCTATCTATCTATCTATCTATCTATCTATCTATCTATCTATCTATCTATCTATCTATCTATCTATCTATCTATCTATCTATCTATCTATCTATCTGTCTGTCTGTCTGTCTGTCTGTCTATCCATCCGTCCATCCATTATCTATCTATCATCTATCTATCTATCTATCTATCTATCTATCTATCTATCTATCTATCTATCTATCTATCTATCTATCTATCTATCTATCTATCTATCTATCTATCTATCTATCTATCTATCTATCTATCTATCTATCTATCTATCTATCTATCTATCTATCTATCTATCTATCTATCTATCTATCTATCTATCTATCTATCTATCTATCTATCTATCTGTCTGTCTGTCTGTCTGTCTGTCTGTCTGTCTGTCTGTCTATCCATCCGTCCATCCATTATCTATCTATCTATCTATCTATCTATCTATCTATCTATCTATCTATCTATCTATCTATCTATCTATCTATCTATCTATCTATCTATCTATCTATCTATCTATCTATCTATCTATCTATCTATCTATCTATCTATCTATCTATCTATCTATCTATCTATCTATCTATCTATCTATCATCTATCTATCTATCTATCTATCTATCTATCTATCTATCTATCTATCTATCTATCTATCTATCTATCTATCTATCTATCTATCTATCTATCTATCTATCTATCATCTATCTATCTATCTATCTA
>NW_027223221.1:0-20000 GCF_043380555.1 Nothobranchius furzeri | reverse complement strand
TGTCTATCCATCCGTCCATCCATTATCTATCTATCATCTATCTATCTATCTATCTATCTATCTATCTATCTATCTATCTATCTATCTATCTATCTATCTATCTATCTATCTATCTATCTATCTATCTATCTATCTATCTATCTATCTATCTATCTATCTATCTATCTATCTATCTATCTATCTATCTATCTATCTATCTATCTATCTATCTATCTATCTATCTATCTATCTATCTATCTATCTATCTATCTATCTATCTATCTATCTATCTATCTATCTATCTATCTATCTATCATCTATCTATCTATCTATCTATCTATCTATCTGTCTGTCTGTCTGTCTGTCTGTCTGTCTGTCTGTCTGTCTGTCTGTCTATCTCTCTATCTATCTATCTATCTATCTATCTATCTATCTATCTATCTATCTATCTATCTATCTATCTATCTATCTATCTATCTATCTATCTATCTATCTATCTATCTATCTATCTATCTATCTATCTATCTATCTATCTATCTATCTATCTATCTATCTATCTATCTATCTATCTATCTATCTATCTATCTATCTATCTATCTATCTATCTATCTATCTATCTATCTATCTCTCTCTCTCTCTATCTATCTATCTATCTATCTATCTATCTATCTATCTATCTATCTATCTATCTATCTATCTATCTATCTATCTATCTATCTATCTATCTATCTATCTATCTATCTATCTATCTATCTATCTATCAATCTCTATATCTATCTATATCTATCTATCTATCTATCTATCTATCTATCTATCTATCTATCTATCTATCTATCTATCTATCTATCTATCTATCTATCTATCTATCTATCTATCTATCTATCTATCTATCTATCTATCTGTCTGTCTGTCTGTCTGTCTGTCTATCCATCCGTCCATCCATTATCTATCTATCATCTATCTATCTATCTATCTATCTATCTATCTATCTATCTATCTATCTATCTATCTATCTATCTATCTATCTATCTATCTATCTATCTATCTATCTATCTATCTATCTATCTATCTATCTATCTATCTATCTATCTATCTATCTATCTATCTATCTATCTATCTATCTATCTGTCTGTCTGTCTGTCTGTCTGTCTGTCTGTCTGTCTGTCTATCCATCCGTCCATCCATTATCTATCTATCTATCTATCTATCTATCTATCTATCTATCTATCTATCTATCTATCTATCTATCTATCTATCTATCTATCTATCTATCTATCTATCTATCTATCTATCTATCTATCTATCTATCTATCTATCTATCTATCTATCTATCTATCTATCTATCTATCTATCTATCTATCTATCTATCATCTATCTATCTATCTATCTATCTATCTATCTATCTATCTATCTATCTATCTATCTATCTATCTATCTATCTATCTATCTATCTATCTATCTATCTATCTATCTATCTATCTATCTATCTATCTATCTATCTATCTATCTATCTATCTATCTATCTATCTATCTATCTATCTATCTATCTATCTATCTATCTATCTATCTATCTATCTATCTATCTATCTATCTATCTATCTATCTATCTATCAATCTCTATATCTTTCTATATCTATCTATCTATCTATCTATCTATCTATCTATCTATCTATCTATCTATCTATCTATCTATCTATCTATCTATCTATCTATCTATCTATCTATCTATCTATCTGTCTGTCTGTCTGTCTATCCATCCGTCCATCCATTATCTATCTATCATCTATCTATCTATCTATCTATCTATCTATCTATCTATCTATCTATCTATCTATCTATCTATCTATCTATCTATCTATCTATCTATCTATCTATCTATCTATCTATCTATCTATCTATCTATCTATCTATCTATCTATCTATCTATCTATCTATCTATCTATCTATCTATCTATCTATCTATCTATCTATCTATCTATCTATCTATCTATCTATCTATCTATCTATCTATCTATCTATCTATCATCTATCTATCTATCTATCTATCTATCTATCTGTCTGTCTGTCTGTCTGTCTGTCTGTCTGTCTGTCTGTCTGTCTGTCTGTCTATCTCTCTATCTATCTATCTATCTATCTATCTATCTATCTATCTATCTATCTATCTATCTATCTATCTATCTATCTATCTATCTATCTATCTATCTATCTATCTATCTATCTATCTATCTATCTATCTATCTATCTATCTATCTATCTATCTATCTATCTGTCTGTCTGTCTGTCTGTCTGTCTGTCTGTCTGTCTGTCTGTCCGTCCATCCATTATCTATCTATCTATCTATCTATCTATCTATCTATCTATCTATCTATCTATCTATCTATCTATCTATCTATCTATCTATCTATCTATCTATCTATCTATCTATCTATCTATCTATCTATCTATCTATCTATCTATCTATCATCTATCTATCTATCTATCTATCTATCTATCTATCTATCTATCTATCTATCTATCTATCTATCTATCTATCTATCTATCTATCTATCATCTATCTATCTATCTATCTATCTATCTATCTATCTATCTATCTATCTATCTATCTATCTATCTATCTATCTATCTATCTATCTATCTGTCTGTCTGTCTGTCTGTCTGTCTGTCTGTCTGTCTGTCTGTCTGTCTGTCTGTCTGTCTGTCTATCTCTCTATCTATCTCTCTATCTATCTATCTATCTATCTATCTATCTATCTATCTATCTATCTATCTATCTATCTATCTATCTATCTATCTATCTATCTATCTATCTATCTATCTATCTATCTATCTATCTATCTATCTATCTATCTATCTATCTATCTATCTATCTATCTATCTATCTATCTATCTATCTATCTATCTATCTATCTATCTATCATCTATCTATCTATCTATCTATCTATCTATCTATCTATCTATCTATCTATCTATCTATCTATCTATCTATCTATCTATCTATCTATCTATCTATCTATCTATCTATCTATCTATCTATCTATCTATCTATCTATCTATCTATCTATCTATCTATCTATCTATCTATCTATCTATCTATCTATCTATCTATCTATCTATCTATCATCTATCTATCTATCTATCTATCTATCTATCTATCTATCTATCTATCTATCTATCTATCTATCTATCTATCTATCTATCTATCTATCTATCTATCTATCTATCTATCTATCTATCTATCTATCTATCTATCTATCTATCTATCTATCTATCTATCTATCTATCTATCTATCTATCTATCTGTCTGTCTGTCTGTCTGTCTGTCTGTCCATCCATCCATCCATTATCTATCTATCATCTATCTATCTATCTATCTATCTATAAATCTATCTATCTATCTATCTATCTATCTATCTATCTATCTATCTATCTATCTATCTATCTATCTATCTATCTATCTATCTATCTATCTATCTATCTATCTATCTATCTATCTATCTATCTATCTATCTATCTATCTATCTATCTATCTATCTATCTATCTATCTGTCTGTCTGTCTGTCTGTCTGTCTGTCTGTCTGTCTGTCTGTCTGTCTGTCTATCCATCCGTCCATCCATTATCTATCTATCATCTATCTATCTATCTATCTATCTATCTATCTATCTATCTATCTATCTATCTATCTATCTATCTATCTATCTATCTATCTATCTATCTATCTATCTATCTATCTATCTATCTATCTATCTATCTATCTATCTATCTATCTATCTATCTATCTATCTATCTATCTATCTATCTATCTATCTATCTATCTATCTATCTATCTATCTATCTATCTATCATCTATCTATCTATCTATCTATCTATCTATCTATCTATCTATCTATCTATCTATCTATCTATCATCTATCTATCTATCTATCTATCTATCTATCTATCTATCTATCTATCTATCTATCTATCTATCTATCTATCTATCTATCTATCTATCTATCTATCTATCTATCTATCTATCTATCTATCTATCTATCTATCTATCTATCTATCTATCTCTCTCTCTATCTATCTATCTATCTATCTATCTATCTATCTATCTATCTATCTATCTATCTATCTATCTATCTATCTATCTATCTATCTATCTATCTATCTATCTATCTATCTATCTATCTATCTATCTATCTATCTATCTATCTATCTATCTATCTATCTATCTATCTATCTATCTATCTATCTATCTATCTATCTATCTATCTATCTATCTATCTATCTATCTATCTATCTATCTATCTATCTATCTGTCTGTCTGTCTGTCTGTCTGTCTGTCTGTCTGTCTGTCTATCCATCCGTCCATCCATTATCTATCTATCTATCTATCTATCTAATCTATCTATCTATCTATCTATCTATCTATCTATCTATCTATCTATCTATCTATCTATCTATCTATCTATCTATCTATCTATCTATCTATCTATCTATCTATCTATCTATTTATCTATCTATCTATCTATCTATCTATCTATCTATCTATCTATCTATCTATCTATCTATCTATCTATCTATCTATCTATCTATCTATCTATCTATCTATCTATCTATCTATCTATCTATCTATCTATCTATCTATCTATCTATCTATCTATCTATCTATCTATCTATCTATCTATCTATCTATCTATCTATCTATCTATCTATCATCTATCTATCTATCTATCTATCTATCTATCTATCTATCTATCTATCTATCTATCTATCTATCTATCTATCTATCTATCTATCTATCTATCTATCTATCTATCTATCTATCTATCTATCTATCTATCTATCTATCTATCTATCTATCTATCTATCTATCTATCTATCTATCTATCTATCTATCTATCTATCTATCTATCTATCTATCTATCTATCTATCTATCTATCTATCTATCTATCTATCTATCTATCTATCTATCTATCTATCTATCTATCTATCTATCTATCTATCTATCTATCTATCTATCTATCTATCTATCTATCTATCTATCTATCTATCTATCTATCTATCTATCTATCTATCTATCTATCTATCTATCTATCTATCTATCTGTCTGTCTGTCTGTCTGTCTGTCTGTCCATCCATCCATCCATTATCTATCTATCATCTATCTATCTATCTATCTATAAATCTATCTATCTATCTATCTATCTATCTATCTATCTATCTATCTATCTATCTATCTATCTATCTATCTATCTATCTATCTATCTATCTATCTATCTATCTATCTATCTATCTATCTATCTATCTATCTATCTATCTATCTATCTATCTATCTATCTATCTATCTATCTATCTATCTATCTATCTATCTATCTATCTGTCTGTCTGTCTGTCTGTCTGTCTGTCTGTCTGTCTGTCTGTCTGTCTGTCTGTCTATCCATCCGTCCATCCATTATCTATCTATCATCTATCTATCTATCTATCTATCTATCTATCTATCTATCTATCTATCTATCTATCTATCTATCTATCTATCTATCTATCTATCTATCTATCTATCTATCTATCTATCTATCTATCTATCTATCTATCTATCTATCTATCTATCTATCTATCTATCTATCTATCTATCTATCTATCTATCTATCTATCTATCTATCTATCTATCTATCTATCTATCTATCATCTATCTATCTATCTATCTATCTATCTATCTATCTATCTATCTATCTATCTATCTATCATCTATCTATCTATCTATCTATCTATCTATCTATCTATCTATCTATCTATCTATCTATCTATCTATCTATCTATCTATCTATCTATCTATCTATCTATCTATCTATCTATCTATCTATCTATCTATCTATCTATCTATCTATCTATCTCTCTCTCTATCTATCTATCTATCTATCTATCTATCTATCTATCTATCTATCTATCTATCTATCTATCTATCTATCTATCTATCTATCTATCTATCTATCTATCTATCTATCTATCAATCTCTATATCTATCTATATCTATCTATCTATCTATCTATCTATCTATCTATCTATCTATCTATCTATCTATCTATCTATCTATCTATCTATCTATCTATCTATCTATCTATCTATCTATCTATCTATCTATCTGATATCTGTCTGTCTGTCTGTCTGTCTGTCTATCCATCCGTCCATCCATTATCTATCTATCATCTATCTATCTATCTATCTATCTATCTATCTATCTATCTATCTATCTATCTATCTATCTATCTATCTATCTATCTATCTATCTATCTATCTATCTATCTATCTATCTATCTATCTATCTATCTATCTATCTATCTATCTATCTATCTATCTATCTATCTATCTATCTATCTATCTATCTATCTATCTATCTATCTATCTATCTGTCTGTCTGTCTGTCTGTCTGTCTGTCTGTCTGTCTGTCTATCCATCCGTCCATCCATTATCTATCTATCTATCTATCTATCTATCTATCTATCTATCTATCTATCTATCTATCTATCTATCTATCTATCTATCTATCTATCTATCTATCTATCTATCTATCTATCTATCTATCTATCTATCTATCTATCTATCTATCTATCTATCTATCTATCTATCTATCTATCTATCTATCTATCATCTATCTATCTATCTATCTATCTATCTATCTATCTATCTATCTATCTATCTATCTATCTATCTATCTATCTATCTATCTATCTATCTATCTATCTATCTATCATCTATCTATCTATCTATCTATCTATCTATCTATCTATCTATCTATCTATCTATCTATCTATCTATCTATCTATCTATCTATCTATCTATCTATCTATCTATCTATCTATCTATCTATCTATCTATCTATCTATCTATCTATCAATCTCTATATCTTTCTATATCTATCTATCTATCTATCTATCTATCTATCTATCTATCTATCTATCTATCTATCTATCTATCTATCTATCTATCTATCTATCTATCTATCTATCTATCTATCTATCTATCTGTCTGTCTGTCTGTCTATCCATCCGTCCATCCATTATCTATCTATCATCTATCTATCTATCTATCTATCTATCTATCTATCTATCTATCTATCTATCTATCTATCTATCTATCTATCTATCTATCTATCTATCTATCTATCTATCTATCTATCTATCTATCTATCTATCTATCTATCTATCTATCTATCTATCTATCTATCTATCTATCTATCTATCTATCTATCTATCTATCTATCTATCTATCTATCTATCTATCTATCTATCTATCTATCTATCTATCTATCTATCTATCTATCTATCTATCTATCTATCTATCTATCTATCTATCTATCATCTATCTATCTATCTATCTATCTATCTATCTGTCTGTCTGTCTGTCTGTCTGTCTGTCTGTCTGTCTGTCTGTCTGTCTATCTCTCTATCTATCTATCTATCTATCTATCTATCTATCTATCTATCTATCTATCTATCTATCTATCTATCTATCTATCTATCTATCTATCTATCTATCTATCTATCTATCTATCTATCTATCTATCTATCTATCTATCTATCTATCTATCTGTCTGTCTGTCTGTCTGTCTGTCTGTCTGTCTGTCTGTCTGTCCGTCCATCCATTATCTATCTATCTATCTATCTATCTATCTATCTATCTATCTATCTATCTATCTATCTATCTATCTATCTATCTATCTATCTATCTATCTATCTATCTATCTATCTATCTATCTATCTATCTATCATCTATCTATCTATCTATCTATCTATCTATCTATCTATCTATCTATCTATCTATCTATCTATCTATCTATCTATCTATCTATCTATCTATCTATCATCTATCTATCTATCTATCTATCTATCTATCTATCTATCTATCTATCTATCTATCTATCTATCTATCTATCTATCTATCTATCTATCTATCTATCTATCTATCTGTCTGTCTGTCTGTCTGTCTGTCTGTCTGTCTGTCTGTCTGTCTGTCTGTCTGTCTGTCTGTCTGTCTATCTCTCTATCTATCTCTCTATCTATCTATCTATCTATCTATCTATCTATCTATCTATCTATCTATCTATCTATCTATCTATCTATCTATCTATCTATCTATCTATCTATCTATCTATCTATCTATCTATCTATCTATCTATCTATCTATCTATCTATCTATCTATCTATCTATCTATCTATCTATCTATCTATCTATCTATCTATCTATCATCTATCTATCTATCTATCTATCTATCTATCTATCTATCTATCTATCTATCTATCTATCTATCTATCTATCTATCTATCTATCTATCTATCTATCTATCTATCTATCTATCTATCTATCTATCTATCTATCTATCTATCTATCTATCTATCTATCTATCTATCTATCTATCTATCTATCTATCTATCTATCTATCATCTATCTATCTATCTATCTATCTATCTATCTATCTATCTATCTATCTATCTATCTATCTATCTATCTATCTATCTATCTATCTATCTATCTATCTATCTATCTATCTATCTATCTATCTATCTATCTATCTATCTATCTATCTATCTATCTATCTATCTATCTATCTATCTGTCTGTCTGTCTGTCTGTCTGTCTGTCCATCCATCCATCCATTATCTATCTATCATCTATCTATCTATCTATCTATCTATAAATCTATCTATCTATCTATCTATCTATCTATCTATCTATCTATCTATCTATCTATCTATCTATCTATCTATCTATCTATCTATCTATCTATCTATCTATCTATCTATCTATCTATCTATCTATCTATCTATCTATCTATCTATCTATCTATCTATCTATCTATCTATCTATCTATCTGTCTGTCTGTCTGTCTGTCTGTCTGTCTGTCTGTCTGTCTGTCTGTCTGTCTATCCATCCGTCCATCCATTATCTATCTATCATCTATCTATCTATCTATCTATCTATCTATCTATCTATCTATCTATCTATCTATCTATCTATCTATCTATCTATCTATCTATCTATCTATCTATCTATCTATCTATCTATCTATCTATCTATCTATCTATCTATCTATCTATCTATCTATCTATCTATCTATCTATCTATCTATCATCTATCTATCTATCTATCTATCTATCTATCTATCTATCTATCTATCTATCTATCTATCTATCTATCTATCTATCTATCATCTATCTATCTATCTATCTATCTATCTATCTATCTATCTATCTATCTATCTATCTATCTATCTATCTATCTATCTATCTATCTATCTATCTATCTATCTATCTATCTATCTATCTATCTATCTATCTATCTCTCTCTCTATCTATCTATCTATCTATCTATCTATCTATCTATCTATCTATCTATCTATCTATCTATCTATCTATCTATCTATCTATCTATCTATCTATCTATCTATCTATCTATCTATCTATCTATCTATCTATCTATCTATCTATCTATCTATCTATCTATCTATCTATCTATCTATCTATCTATCTATCTATCTATCTATCTATCTATCTATCTATCTATCTATCTGTCTGTCTGTCTGTCTGTCTGTCTGTCTGTCTGTCTGTCTATCCATCCGTCCATCCATTATCTATCTATCTATCTATCTATCTATCTATCTATCTATCTATCTATCTATCTATCTATCTATCTATCTATCTATCTATCTATCTATCTATCTATCTATCTATCTATCTATCTATTTATCTATCTATCTATCATCTATCTATCTATCTATCTATCTATCTATCTATCTATCTATCTATCTATCTATCTATCTATCTATCTATCTATCTATCTATCTATCTATCTATCTATCTATCTATCTATCTATCTATCTATCTATCTATCTATCTATCTATCTATCTATCTATCTATCTATCTATCTATCTATCTATCTATCTATCTATCTATCTATCTATCTATCTATCTATCATCTATCTATCTATCTATCTATCTATCTATCTATCTATCTATCTATCTATCTATCTATCTATCTATCTATCTATCTATCTATCTATCTATCTATCTATCTATCTATCTATCTATCTATCTATCTATCTATCTATCTATCTATCTATCTATCTATCTATCTATCTATCTATCTATCTATCTATCTATCTATCTATCTATCTATCTATCTATCTGTCTGTCTGTCTGTCTGTCTGTCTGTCCATCCATCCATCCATTATCTATCTATCATCTATCTATCTATCTATCTATAAATCTATCTATCTATCTATCTATCTATCTATCTATCTATCTATCTATCTATCTATCTATCTATCTATCTATCTATCTATCTATCTATCTATCTATCTATCTATCTATCTATCTATCTATCTATCTATCTATCTATCTATCTATCTATCTATCTATCTATCTATCTATCATCTATCTATCTATCTATCTATCTATCTATCTATCTATCTATCTATCTATCTATCATCTATCTATCTATCTATCTATCTATCTATCTATCTATCTATCTATCTATCTATCTATCTATCTATCTATCTATCTATCTATCTATCTATCTATCTATCTATCTATCTATCTATCTATCTATCTATCTATCTCTCTCTCTATCTATCTATCTATCTATCTATCTATCTATCTATCTATCTATCTATCTATCTATCTATCTATCTATCTATCTATCTATCTATCTATCTATCTATCTATCTATCTATCTATCTATCTATCAATCTCTATATCTATCTATATCTATCTATCTATCTATCTATCTATCTATCTATCTATCTATCTATCTATCTATCTATCTATCTATCTATCTATCTATCTATCTATCTATCTATCTATCTATCTATCTATCTATCTATCTATCTGTCTGTCTGTCTGTCTGTCTGTCTATCCATCCGTCCATCCATTATCTATCTATCATCTATCTATCTATCTATCTATCTATCTATCTATCTATCTATCTATCTATCTATCTATCTATCTATCTATCTATCTATCTATCTATCTATCTATCTATCTATCTATCTATCTATCTATCTATCTATCTATCTATCTATCTATCTATCTATCTATCTATCTATCTATCTATCTATCTATCTATCTATCTATCTATCTATCTATCTGTCTGTCTGTCTGTCTGTCTGTCTGTCTGTCTGTCTGTCTATCCATCCGTCCATCCATTATCTATCTATCTATCTATCTATCTATCTATCTATCTATCTATCTATCTATCTATCTATCTATCTATCTATCTATCTATCTATCTATCTATCTATCTATCTATCTATCTATCTATCTATCTATCTATCTATCTATCTATCTATCTATCTATCTATCTATCTATCTATCTATCTATCTATCTATCATCTATCTATCTATCTATCTATCTATCTATCTATCTATCTATCTATCTATCTATCTATCTATCTATCTATCTATCTATCTATCTATCTATCTATCTATCTATCTATCTATCTATCTATCTATCTATCTATCTATCTATCTATCTATCTATCTATCTATCTATCTATCTATCTATCTATCTATCTATCTATCTATCTATCTATCTATCTATCTATCTATCTATCTATCTATCTATCTATCTATCTATCTATCTATCTATCAATCTCTATATCTTTCTATATCTATCTATCTATCTATCTATCTATCTATCTATCTATCTATCTATCTATCTATCTATCTATCTATCTATCTATCTATCTATCTATCTATCTATCTATCTATCTATCTGTCTGTCTGTCTGTCTATCCATCCGTCCATCCATTATCTATCTATCATCTATCTATCTATCTATCTATCTATCTATCTATCTATCTATCTATCTATCTATCTATCTATCTATCTATCTATCTATCTATCTATCTATCTATCTATCTATCTATCTATCTATCTATCTATCTATCTATCTATCTATCTATCTATCTATCTATCTATCTATCTATCTATCTATCTATCTATCTATCTATCTATCTATCTATCTATCTATCTATCTATCTATCTATCTATCTATCTATCTATCTATCTATCTATCTATCTATCATCTATCTATCTATCTATCTATCTATCTATCTGTCTGTCTGTCTGTCTGTCTGTCTGTCTGTCTGTCTGTCTGTCTGTCTATCTCTCTATCTATCTATCTATCTATCTATCTATCTATCTATCTATCTATCTATCTATCTATCTATCTATCTATCTATCTATCTATCTATCTATCTATCTATCTATCTATCTATCTATCTATCTATCTATCTATCTATCTATCTATCTATCTATCTGTCTGTCTGTCTGTCTGTCTGTCTGTCTGTCTGTCTGTCTGTCCGTCCATCCATTATCTATCTATCTATCTATCTATCTATCTATCTATCTATCTATCTATCTATCTATCTATCTATCTATCTATCTATCTATCTATCTATCTATCTATCTATCTATCTATCTATCTATCTATCTATCATCTATCTATCTATCTATCTATCTATCTATCTATCTATCTATCTATCTATCTATCTATCTATCTATCTATCTATCTATCTATCTATCTATCTATCTATCTATCTATCTATCTATCATCTATCTATCTATCTATCTATCTATCTATCTATCTATCTATCTATCTATCTATCTATCTATCTATCTATCTATCTATCTATCTATCTGTCTGTCTGTCTGTCTGTCTGTCTGTCTGTCTGTCTGTCTGTCTGTCTGTCTGTCTGTCTGTCTATCTCTCTATCTATCTCTCTATCTATCTATCTATCTATCTATCTATCTATCTATCTATCTATCTATCTATCTATCTATCTATCTATCTATCTATCTATCTATCTATCTATCTATCTATCTATCTATCTATCTATCTATCTATCTATCTATCTATCTATCTATCTATCTATCTATCTATCTATCTATCTATCTATCTATCTATCTATCTATCTATCATCTATCTATCTATCTATCTATCTATCTATCTATCTATCTATCTATCTATCTATCTATCTATCTATCTATCTATCTATCTATCTATCTATCTATCTATCTATCTATCTATCTATCTATCTATCTATCTATCTATCTATCTATCTATCTATCTATCTATCTATCTATCTATCTATCTATCTATCTATCTATCATCTATCTATCTATCTATCTATCTATCTATCTATCTATCTATCTATCTATCTATCTATCTATCTATCTATCTATCTATCTATCTATCTATCTATCTATCTATCTATCTATCTATCTATCTATCTATCTATCTATCTATCTATCTGTCTGTCTGTCTGTCTGTCTGTCTGTCCATCCATCCATCCATTATCTATCTATCATCTATCTATCTATCTATCTATCTATAAATCTATCTATCTATCTATCTATCTATCTATCTATCTATCTATCTATCTATCTATCTATCTATCTATCTATCTATCTATCTATCTATCTATCTATCTATCTATCTATCTATCTATCTATCTATCTATCTATCTATCTATCTATCTATCTATCTATCTATCTATCTATCTATCTATCTATCTATCTATCTGTCTGTCTGTCTGTCTGTCTGTCTGTCTGTCTGTCTGTCTGTCTGTCTGTCTATCCATCCGTCCATCCATTATCTATCTATCATCTATCTATCTATCTATCTATCTATCTATCTATCTATCTATCTATCTATCTATCTATCTATCTATCTATCTATCTATCTATCTATCTATCTATCTATCTATCTATCTATCTATCTATCTATCTATCTATCTATCTATCTATCTATCTATCTATCTATCTATCTATCTATCTATCTATCTATCTATCTATCATCTATCTATCTATCTATCTATCTATCTATCTATCTATCTATCTATCTATCTATCTATCTATCTATCTATCTATCATCTATCTATCTATCTATCTATCTATCTATCTATCTATCTATCTATCTATCTATCTATCTATCTATCTATCTATCTATCTATCTATCTATCTATCTATCTATCTATCTATCTATCTATCTATCTATCTATCTATCTCTCTCTCTATCTATCTATCTATCTATCTATCTATCTATCTATCTATCTATCTATCTATCTATCTATCTATCTATCTATCTATCTATCTATCTATCTATCTATCTATCTATCTATCTATCTATCTATCTATCTATCTATCTATCTATCTATCTATCTATCTATCTATCTATCTATCTATCTATCTATCTATCTATCTATCTATCTATCTATCTGTCTGTCTGTCTGTCTGTCTGTCTGTCTGTCTGTCTGTCTATCCATCCGTCCATCCATTATCTATCTATCTATCTATCTATCTATCTATCTATCTATCTATCTATCTATCTATCTATCTATCTATCTATCTATCTATCTATCTATCTATCTATCTATCTATCTATCTATCTATTTATCTATCTATCTATCATCTATCTATCTATCTATCTATCTATCTATCTATCTATCTATCTATCTATCTATCTATCTATCTATCTATCTATCTATCTATCTATCTATCTATCATCTATCTATCTATCTATCTATCTATCTATCTATCTATCTATCTATCTATCTATCTATCTATCTATCTATCTATCTATCTATCTATCTATCTATCTATCTATCTATCTATCTATCTATCTATCTATCATCTATCTATCTATCTATCTATCTATCTATCTATCTATCTATCTATCTATCTATCTATCTATCTATCTATCTATCTATCTATCTATCTATCTATCTATCTATCTATCTATCTATCTATCTATCTATCTATCTATCTATCTATCTATCTATCTATCTATCTATCTATCTATCTATCTATCTATCTATCTATCTATCTATCTATCTATCTATCTATCTATCTGTCTGTCTGTCTGTCTGTCTGTCTGTCCATCCATCCATCCATTATCTATCTATCATCTATCTATCTATCTATCTATAAATCTATCTATCTATCTATCTATCTATCTATCTATCTATCTATCTATCTATCTATCTATCTATCTATCTATCTATCTATCTATCTATCTATCTATCTATCTATCTATCTATCTATCTATCTATCTATCTATCTATCTATCTATCTATCTATCTATCTATCTATCTATCTATCTATCTATCTATCTATCTATCTATCTATCTGTCTGTCTGTCTGTCTGTCTGTCTGTCTGTCTGTCTGTCTGTCTGTCTGTCTATCCATCCGTCCATCCATTATCTATCTATCATCTATCTATCTATCTATCTATCTATCTATCTATCTATCTATCTATCTATCTATCTATCTATCTATCTATCTATCTATCTATCTATCTATCTATCTATCTATCTATCTATCTATCTATCTATCTATCTATCTATCTATCTATCTATCTATCTATCTATCTATCTATCTATCTATCTATCTATCTATCTATCTATCTATCTATCTATCATCTATCTATCTATCTATCTATCTATCTATCTATCTATCTATCTATCTATCATCTATCTATCTATCTATCTATCTATCTATCTATCTATCTATCTATCTATCTATCTATCTATCTATCTATCTATCTATCTATCTATCTATCTATCTATCTATCTATCTATCTATCTATCTATCTATCTATCTATCTATCTCTCTCTCTATCTATCTATCTATCTATCTATCTATCTATCTATCTATCTATCTATCTATCTATCTATCTATCTATCTATCTATCTATCTATCTATCTATCTATCTATCTATCTATCTATCAATCTCTATATCTATCTATATCTATCTATCTATCTATCTATCTATCTATCTATCTATCTATCTATCTATCTATCTATCTATCTATCTATCTATCTATCTATCTATCTATCTATCTATCTATCTATCTATCTGTCTGTCTGTCTGTCTGTCTGTCTATCCATCCGTCCATCCATTATCTATCTATCATCTATCTATCTATCTATCTATCTATCTATCTATCTATCTATCTATCTATCTATCTATCTATCTATCTATCTATCTATCTATCTATCTATCTATCTATCTATCTATCTATCTATCTATCTATCTATCTATCTATCTATCTATCTATCTATCTATCTATCTATCTATCTATCTATCTATCTATCTATCTATCTGTCTGTCTGTCTGTCTGTCTGTCTGTCTGTCTGTCTGTCTATCCATCCGTCCATCCATTATCTATCTATCTATCTATCTATCTATCTATCTATCTATCTATCTATCTATCTATCTATCTATCTATCTATCTATCTATCTATCTATCTATCTATCTATCTATCTATCTATCTATCTATCTATCTATCTATCTATCTATCTATCTATCTATCTATCTATCTATCTATCTATCTATCTATCTATCTATCTATCTATCTATCTATCTATCTATCTATCTATCTATCTATCTATCTATCTATCTATCTATCTATCTATCTATCTATCTATCTATCTATCTATCTATCTATCTATCTATCTATCTATCTATCTATCTATCTATCTATCTATCTATCTATCTATCTATCTATCTATCTATCTATCTATCTATCTATCTATCTATCTATCTATCTATCTATCTATCTATCTATCTATCTATCTATCTATCTATCTATCTATCTATCTATCTATCTATCTATCTATCTATCTATCTATCTATCAATCTCTATATCTTTCTATATCTATCTATCTATCTATCTATCTATCTATCTATCTATCTATCTATCTATCTATCTATCTATCTATCTATCTATCTATCTATCTATCTATCTATCTATCTGTCTGTCTGTCTGTCTATCCATCCGTCCATCCATTATCTATCTATCATCTATCTATCTATCTATCTATCTATCTATCTATCTATCTATCTATCTATCTATCTATCTATCTATCTATCTATCTATCTATCTATCTATCTATCTATCTATCTATCTATCTATCTATCTATCTATCTATCTATCTATCTATCTATCTATCTATCTATCTATCTATCTATCTATCTATCTATCTATCTATCTATCTATCTATCTATCTATCTATCTATCTATCTATCTATCTATCTATCTATCTATCTATCTATCTATCTATCTATCTATCTATCTATCTATCTATCATCTATCTATCTATCTATCTATCTATCTATCTGTCTGTCTGTCTGTCTGTCTGTCTGTCTGTCTGTCTGTCTGTCTGTCTATCTCTCTATCTATCTATCTATCTATCTATCTATCTATCTATCTATCTATCTATCTATCTATCTATCTATCTATCTATCTATCTATCTATCTATCTATCTATCTATCTATCTATCTATCTATCTATCTATCTATCTATCTGTCTGTCTGTCTGTCTGTCTGTCTGTCTGTCTGTCTGTCTGTCCGTCCATCCATTATCTATCTATCTATCTATCTATCTATCTATCTATCTATCTATCTATCTATCTATCTATCTATCTATCTATCTATCTATCTATCTATCTATCTATCTATCTATCTATCTATCTATCTATCTATCTATCTATCTATCATCTATCTATCTATCTATCTATCTATCTATCTATCTATCTATCTATCTATCTATCTATCTATCTATCTATCTATCTATCTATCTATCATCTATCTATCTATCTATCTATCTATCTATCTATCTATCTATCTATCTATCTATCTATCTATCTATCTATCTATCTATCTATCTATCTATCTGTCTGTCTGTCTGTCTGTCTGTCTGTCTGTCTGTCTGTCTGTCTGTCTGTCTGTCTGTCTGTCTATCTCTCTATCTATCTCTCTATCTATCTATCTATCTATCTATCTATCTATCTATCTATCTATCTATCTATCTATCTATCTATCTATCTATCTATCTATCTATCTATCTATCTATCTATCTATCTATCTATCTATCTATCTATCTATCTATCTATCTATCTATCTATCTATCTATCTATCTATCTATCTATCTATCTATCTATCTATCTATCTATCTATCTATCTATCATCTATCTATCTATCTATCTATCTATCTATCTATCTATCTATCTATCTATCTATCTATCTATCTATCTATCTATCTATCTATCTATCTATCTATCTATCTATCTATCTATCTATCTATCTATCTATCTATCTATCTATCTATCTATCTATCTATCTATCTATCTATCTATCTATCTATCTATCTATCTATCTATCTATCTATCTATCTATCTATCTATCTATCTATCTATCTATCTATCTATCTATCTATCTATCTATCTATCTATCTATCTATCTATCTATCTATCTATCTATCTATCTATCTATCTATCTATCTATCTATCTATCTATCTATCTATCTATCTATCTATCTATCTATCTATCTATCTATCTATCTATCTATCTGTCTGTCTGTCTGTCTGTCTGTCTGTCCATCCATCCATCCATTATCTATCTATCATCTATCTATCTATCTATCTATCTATCTATAAATCTATCTATCTATCTATCTATCTATCTATCTATCTATCTATCTATCTATCTATCTATCTATCTATCTATCTATCTATCTATCTATCTATCTATCTATCTATCTATCTATCTATCTATCTATCTATCTATCTATCTATCTATCTATCTATCTATCTATCTATCTATCTATCTATCTATCTATCTATCTATCTATCTATCTGTCTGTCTGTCTGTCTGTCTGTCTGTCTGTCTGTCTGTCTGTCTGTCTGTCTGTCTATCCATCCGTCCATCCATTATCTATCTATCATCTATCTATCTATCTATCTATCTATCTATCTATCTATCTATCTATCTATCTATCTATCTATCTATCTATCTATCTATCTATCTATCTATCTATCTATCTATCTATCTATCTATCTATCTATCTATCTATCTATCTATCTATCTATCTATCTATCTATCTATCTATCTATCTATCTATCTATCTATCTATCTATCTATCATCTATCTATCTATCTATCTATCTATCTATCTATCTATCTATCTATCTATCTATCTATCTATCTATCTATCTATCATCTATCTATCTATCTATCTATCTATCTATCTATCTATCTATCTATCTATCTATCTATCTATCTATCTATCTATCTATCTATCTATCTATCTATCTATCTATCTATCTATCTATCTATCTATCTATCTATCTATCTCTCTCTCTATCTATCTATCTATCTATCTATCTATCTATCTATCTATCTATCTATCTATCTATCTATCTATCTATCTATCTATCTATCTATCTATCTATCTATCTATCTATCTATCTATCTATCTATCTATCTATCTATCTATCTATCTATCTATCTATCTATCTATCTATCTATCTATCTATCTATCTATCTATCTATCTATCTATCTATCTATCTGTCTGTCTGTCTGTCTGTCTGTCTGTCTGTCTGTCTGTCTATCCATCCGTCCATCCATTATCTATCTATCTATCTATCTATCTATCTATCTATCTATCTATCTATCTATCTATCTATCTATCTATCTATCTATCTATCTATCTATCTATCTATCTATCTATCTATCTATCTATCTATCTATCTATTTATCTATCTATCTATCATCTATCTATCTATCTATCTATCTATCTATCTATCTATCTATCTATCTATCTATCTATCTATCTATCTATCTATCTATCTATCTATCTATCTATCTATCTATCTATCTATCTATCTATCTATCTATCTATCTATCTATCTATCTATCTATCTATCTATCTATCTATCTATCTATCTATCTATCTATCTATCTATCTATCTATCTATCTATCTATCTATCTATCTATCTATCTATCTATCTATCTATCTATCTATCTATCTATCTATCTATCTATCTATCTATCTATCTATCAATCTCTATATCTTTCTATATCTATCTATCTATCTATCTATCTATCTATCTATCTATCTATCTATCTATCTATCTATCTATCTATCTATCTATCTATCTATCTATCTATCTATCTATCTATCTATCTATCTAT
>NW_027223220.1:20000-27500 GCF_043380555.1 Nothobranchius furzeri | reverse complement strand
TGGAGGAGCTGCAGCCAGCCTCCAGCAGCCAGCCTCCAGCTAGTGATGGCGGGGTGGAGAAGCAGGCAGCCTCCGTCAGCTGATGGCGGGGTGGAGGAGCAGAAGCCAGCCTCCAGCAGCTGATGGCGGGGTGCAGGAGCTGCAGCCAGCGTCCAGCAGCTGATGGTGGGGTGGAGGAGCTGCAGCCAGCGTCCAGCAGCTGATGGTGGGGTGGAGGAGCTGCAGCCAGCCTCCAGCAGCCAGCCTCCAGCAGCTGATGGCGGGGTGCAGGAGCAGCAGCCAGCCTCCAGCAGCTGATGGCGGGGTGCAGGAGCAGCAGGCAGCCTCCAGCAGCTGATGGCGGGGTGGAGGAGCAGAAGCCAGCCTCCAGCAGCTGATGGCGGGGTGCAGGAGCTGCAGCCAGCGTCCAGCAGCTGATGGTGGGGTGGAGGAGCTGCAGCCAGCGTCCAGCAGCTGATGGTTGGGTGGAGGAGCAGCAGCCAGCCTCCAGCAGCCAGCCTCCAGCTAGTGATGGCGGGGTGGAGAAGCAGGCAGCCTCCATCAGCTGATGGCGGGGTGGAGGAGCAGAAGCCAGCCTCCAGCTGGTGATGGCGGGGTGCAGGAGCTGCAGGCAGCCTCCAGCAGCTGATGGCGGGGTGCAGGAGCTGCAGGCAGCCTCCAGCAGCTGATGGCGGGGTGGAGGAGCTGCAGCCAGCGTCCAGCAGCTGATGGTGGGGTGGAGGAGCTGCAGCCAGCGTCCAGCAGCTGATGGTTGGGTGGAGGAGCAGCAGCCAGCCTCCAGCAGCTGATGGCGGGGTGCAGGAGCAGCAGCCAGCCTCCAGCAGCTGATGGCGGGGTGGAGGAGCTGCAGCCAGCCTCCAGCAGCCAGCCTCCAGCTAGTGATGGCGGGGTGGAGAAGCAGGCAGCCTCCATCAGCTGATGGCGGGGTGGAGGAGCAGAAGCCAGCCTCCAGCTGGTGATGGCGGGGTGCAGGAGCTGCAGGCAGCCTCCAGCAGCTGATGGCGGGGTGGAGGAGCTGCAGCCAGCCTCCAGCAGCCAGCCTCCAGCTAGTGATGGCGGGGTGGAGAAGCAGGCAGCCTCCATCAGCTGATGGCGGGGTGGAGGAGCAGAAGCCAGCCTCCAGCAGCTGATGGCGGGGTGCAGGAGGTGCAGGCAGCCTCCAGCAGCTGATGGCGGGGTGCAGGAGCAGCAGGCAGCCTCCAGCAGCTGATGGCGGGGTGCAGGAGCTGCAACCAGCCTCCAGCTGGTGATGGCGGGGTGGAGGAGCTGCAGCCAGCCTCCAGCAGCCAGCCCCCAGCAGCTGATGGCGGGGTGGAGGAGCAGAAGCCAGCCTCCAGCAGCTGATGGTGGGGTGCAGGAGCTGCAGCCAGCCTCCAGCAGCCAGCCTCCAGCTGGTGATGGCGGGGTGGAGGAGCAGCAGCAGACAGCCTCCAGCAGCCAGCCAGCCTCCAGGAGCTGATGGCGGTGTGTGGGAGCAGCAGCCAGCCTCCAGCGTTCAGCCAGCATCCATCAGCTGATGGCGGTGTGAAGGAGCTGCAGCCAGCCTCCAGCAGGTCATGGTGGGGTGGAGGAGCAGCAGCCAGCCTCCAGCAGCTGATGGCGGGTTGCAGGAGCTGCAGCCAGCCTCCAGCAAATGATGGCGGGGTGCAGGAGCTGCAGGCAGCCTCCAGCAGCTGATGGCGGGGTGCAGGAGCAGCAGGCAGCCTCCAGCTGCTGATGACGGGGTGCAGGAGCTGCAACCAGCCTCCAGCTGGTGATGGTGGGGTGGAGGAGCTGCAGCCAGCCTCGAACAGCTGATGGCAGGGTGCAGGAGCAGCAGCCAGCCTCCAGCAGCTGATGGCGGGGCGCAGGAGCTGCAGGCAGCCTCCAGCAGCTGATGGCGGGGTGCAGGAGCAGCAGCCAGCCTCCAGCTGGTGATGGCGGGGTGAAGGAGCTGCAGCCAGCCACCAGCAGCTGATGGCGGGGTGAAGGAGCTGCAGCCAGCCACCAGCAGCTGATGGCGGGGTGGAGGAGCTGCAGCCAGCGTCCAGCAGCTGATGGTTGGGTGGTGGAGGAGCAGCAGCCAGCCTCCAGCAGCTGATGGCGGGGTGCAGGAGCAGCAGCCAGCGTCCAGCAGCTGATGGTTGGGTGGAGGAGCAGCAGCCAGCCTCCAGCAGCTGCTGGCGGGGTGCAGGAGCAGCAGCCAGCCTCCAGCAGCTGATGGCGGGGTGCAGGAGCTGCAGGCAGCCTCCAGCAGCTGATGGCGGTGTGCAGGAGCTGCAGCCAGCCTCCAGCAGCTGATGGCGGGGTGCAGGGGCTGCAGGCAGCCTCCAGCAGCTGATGGCGGGGTGCAGGAGCTGCAACCAGCCTCCAGCTGGTGATGGCGGGGTGGAGGAGCAGCAGCCAGCCTCCAGCAGCCAGCCTCCAGCTGCTGATGGCGGGGTGGAGGAACAGAAGCCTCCAGCAGCTGATGGCAGGGTGCAGGAGCAGCAGCCAGCCTCCAGCTGGTGATGGCGGGGTGGAGGAGCTGAAACCTGGGTCGGACCTGGTCTGCAGCAGGGCCCATTACCACTCAGAAGCTGATGGCAGTGTGTGTTTAGGTCCCTGCGGGGTGGATGAGCTGAAACCTGGGTCAGACTTGGTGTGCAGCAGGGCTCAGCACCCTCCAGAAGCCGATGACAGTGTGTCTTTAACTCCCTGCCTGGTGGGAGAGCTGAAAGCTGGGTCGGACCTGGTCTTTAGCAGAGCTCAGCAGCCTCCAGAAGCTGATGGCAGTGTGTGTTTCATCCCCTGCGGGGTGGGAGAGCTGAAACGTGGGTCGGACCTGGTCTGCAGCAGGGCCCATCACCATCCAGAAGCTGACGGCGGTGTGTGTTTAAGTCCCTGCGGGGTGGGAGAGCCATAACCTGGGTCGGACCTGGTCTGCAGCAGAGCTCAGCAGCCTCCAGAACCTGATGGCAGTGTGTCTTTAATCCACTGCGGGGTGCAGGAGCTGAAACCTGGGTCGGACCTGGTCTGCAGCAGGGCTCAGCAGCCAGCAGAAGGTGACGGCAGTGTGTGTTTAGTTCCCTGCGGGGTGCAGGAGCTGAAACCTGGGTCGGACCTGGTCTGCAGCAGAGCTCAGCAGCCAGCAGAAGGTGATGGCAGTGTGTGTTTAAGTCCCTGCCTGGTGGGAGAGCTGAAACCTGGGTCGGACCTGGTCTATAGAAGAGCTCAGCAGCCTCCAGAAGCTGATGGCAGTGTGTGTGTTTTGGTCCCTGCGGGGTGCAGGAGCAGGAACCCGGGTCGGACCTGGTCTATAGCGGAGCTCAGCAGCCTCCAGCAGCTGATGGCAGTGTGTGTTTAATTCCCTGCCTGGTGGGAGAGCTGTAACCCGGGTCGGACTTGGTCTGCAGCAGGGCCCATCACCATCCAGAAGCTGATGGCAGTGTGTCTTTAATTCCCTGCGGGGTGGAGGAGCAGAAACCTGGGTCGGACCTGGTCTATAGCAGAGCTCAGCAGCCTCCAGAAGCTGATGGCAGTGTGTGTTCAAGTCCCTGCGGGGTGGGAGAGCTGAAACCTGGGTCGGACCTGGTCTATAGAAGAGCTCAGCAGCCTCCAGCAGCTGATGGCAGTGTGTGTTTAAGTCCCTGCGGGGTGGGAGAGCTATATCCCGGGTCGGACCTGGTCTATAGCAGAGCTCAGCAGCCTCCAGCAGCTGATGGCAGTGTGTGTTTAAGTCCCTGCGGGGTGGGAGAGCTGAAACCTCGGTCGGACCTGGTCTATGGCAGAGCTCAGCAGCCTCCAGAAGCTGATGGCAGCGTGCCTCTAAGTCCCTGCCTGGTGGGAGAGCTGAAACCTGGGTCGGACATGGTCTGCAGCAGGGCTCGGCAGCCTCCAGCAGCTGATGGCAGTGTGTCTTTAAGTCCCTGCCTGGTGGGAGAGCTGAAACCTGGGTCGGACCTGGTCTATAGCAGAGCTCAGCAGCCTCCAGCAGCTGATGGCAGTGTGTGTTTAAGTCCCTGCCTGGTGTGAGAGCTGAAACCTGGGTCGGACCTGGTCTATAGAAGAGCTCAGCAGCCTCCAGCAGCTGATGGCAGTGTGTCTTTAAGTCACTGCCTGGTGGGAGAGCTGAAACCTGGGTCGGACCTGGTCTATAGTAGAGCTCAGCAGCCTCCAGCAGCTGATTGCAGTGTGTGTTTAAGTCCCTGCCTGGTGGGAGAGCTGATATCCGGGTCGGACCTGGTCCACAGCAGGGCCCATCACCCTCCAGAAGCTGGTGGCAGTGTGTGTTTAAGTCCCTGCGGGGTGCAGGAGCAGAAACCTGGGTGGGACCTGGTCTGCAGCAGAGCTCGGCAGCCTCCAGCAGCTGATGGCAGTGAGTGTTTAAGTCCCTGCGGGGTGGGAGAGCTATATCCCGGGTCAGACCTGGTCTAAAGCAGGGCCCATCACCCTCCAGAAGCTGGTGGCAGTGTGTGTTTAAGTCCCTGCGGGGTGGAGGAGCAGAAACCTGGGTCGGACCCGGTCTACAGCAGAGCTCAGCAGCCCCCAGAAGCTGATGGCAGTGTGTGTGTGTGTGTGTGTGTTTAAGTCTCTGCCTGGTTGGAGAGCCGATACCTGGGTCGGACCTGGTCTGCAGCAGGGCTCAGCAGCCTCCAGAAGCTGATGGCAGTGTGTCTTTCATTCCCTGCGGGGTGCAGGAGCAGAAACCTGGGTCGGACCTGGTCTATAGCGGAGCTCAGCAGCCTCCAGCAGCTGATGGCAGTGTGTGTGTTAAAGACCCTGCGGGGTGGGAGAGCTGAAACCTGGGTCGGACCTGGTCTGCAGCAGGGCTCAGCAGCCCCCAGAAGCTGATGGCTGTGTGTGTTTAAGTCCCTGCGGGGTGGGAGAGCTGAAACCTGGGTCGGACCTGGCCCGCAGCAGGGCCCATCACCCTCCAGAAGCTGATGGCGGTGTGGGTTTAAGTCCCTGCGGGGTTGAGGAGCTGAAACCTGGGTCGGACCTGGTCTGCAGCAGGGCCCATCACCATCCAGAAGCTGATGGCTGTGTGTGTTTAAGTCCCAGGGGGGTGGGAGAGCCATAACCTGGGTCGGACCTGGTCTGCAGCAGGGCTCAGCAGCCTCCAGTTGCAGATGGCAGTGTGTGTTTAGTTCCCTGCGGGGTGCAGGAGCTGAAACCTGGGTCGGACCTGGTCTATAGCAGAGCTCAGCAGCCTCCAGAAGCTGATGGCAGTGTGTCTTCAATTCCCTGCGGGGTGCAGGAGCTGATACCTGGGTCGGACCTGGTCTGCAGCAGGGCCCATCACCATCCAGACGCTGATGGCAGTGTGTGTTTAAGTCCTAGTGGGCTGCAGGAGCTGAAACCTGGGTCGGACCTGCTCTATAGTAGAGCTCAGCAGCCTCCAGAAGCTGATGGCAGTGTGTCTTTAAGTCCCTGCGGGGTGGGATAGCTGAAACCTGGGTCGGACCTGGTCTGCAGCAGGGCCCATCACCATCCAGACGCTGATGGCAGTGTGTGTTTAAGTCCTAGTGGGCTGCAGGAGCTGAAACCTGGGTCGGACCTGCTCTATAGTAGAGCTCAGCAGCCTCCAGAAGCTGATGGCAGTGTGTCTTTAAGTCCCTGCGGGGTGGGATAGCTGAAACCTGGGTCGGACCTGGTCTGCAGCAGGGCCCATCACCCTCCAGAAGCTGTTGGCAGTGTGTCTTCCATTCCTAGTGGGGCAGGGGAGCAAAGACCTGGGCAGAGGAGCGCCTGTCTGCATCCGATCCGGCCCCTCAGCAGCCCGCCGTGAGCCTTAGAGAACCCCCCCCCCCCCCCAGCGGGCTCCAGGAACCGGGCCCTGCGTCGGACCCAGCTCAGTAAGGCCCTCCCTCGGGCCCTGCAGCAGGTGGCCCCGTCTATGCAGTCGAAAACCCCGCGAAAATCGGTGTAGAAACGCCCGAGAGGCGTGGTGCGGTTCCCCCGGCCGGTACCGGGTCCGGACCGGTCCGGAAGTCCACCCAGAACACTGCCTGGGGCTTCTGGGCGGCTCCCCAGGCGCAGGCAGTCGAAAACCGCGTGAAAATCGGTTCAGAATTGACAAAACGGCGACCTCGTCGCTCCAAAAACTAAGTCCAAACTAAGCCTTTCGCTTATCGCTTAACGCTTAAGGCGGTCGGCCTTATGGCCAGTAAATGAAAAGTGCCTGCGCCCCTGGAGGTTTTGGAAGGTGCGAGCGATGACCATGCTCGGGTTAGTAGGTGAGGCCATCGGAAAACCAGCGTGAGTTGGCGGGTTTGGGTGGCAATCTATTCCAGGCAGAGTCGACTATCTCTGGGCATCAATTTTGGGATTTTTCCGGCTCTGGTTCTGGGAGAAACGCAGGGGCAAAGTGCACGAGCCGCGGCCGATTTTGGTGGCCTGTCCCTGGGCACAAAGTCTGAGGAGTGTGGGCCTGGTTCTCCGAAAAATACCAGTCTGCTGGAGCTCACTCCCATGGCTCCAGGGGGCACGGCACACCCCCCGGTAGCCGACCAAAGTGCTCTACTCGGGCCAGACTCGGACCCACGACCCGGGGTGAGAACCACAACTACTGGTCATCCTTTTGACCTCCAGGGGGCGCGGCAGAGCCTCCCCAGTCCGACGCAAGTGCCCCACTTGGGCCATACTCAGACCCACGGCCCGGGGCGAGAACCACAACTACTGGTCATCCTTTAGACCTCCAGGGGGCCCGGCACAGCCTCCCTAGACCGACACAAGTGCTCCACTTGGGCTGTACTCTGACCCAAGTCCCGGTGCGAGAACCACAACTACTGGTCATCCTTTAGACCTCCAGGGGGCCCGGCACAGCCTCCCTAGGCCGACACAAGTGCTCCACTTGGGCTATACTCTGACCCAAGTCCCGGGGCGAGAACCACAACTACTGGTCATCCTTTTGACCTCATGGTCATCCTTTAGATCTCCAGGGGGCCCGGCACAGCCTCCCTAGGCCGACACAAGTGCTCCACTTGGGCTATACTCTGACCCAAGTCCCGGGGCGAGAACCACAACTACTGGTCATCCTTTAGACCTCCAGGGGGCACGGCACACCCCCCGGTAGCCGACCAAAGTGCTCTACTCGGGCCAGACTCGGACCCACGACCCGGGGTGAGAACCACAACTACTGGTCATCCTTTAGACCTCCAGGGGGCCCGGCACAGCCTCCCTAGTCCGACACAAGTGCTCCACTTGGGCTATACTCTGACCCAAGTCCCGGGGCGAGAACCACAACTACTGGTCATCCTTTAGACCTCCAGGGGGACCGGCACAGCCTCCCTAGACCGACACAAGTGCACCACTTGGGCCATACTCTGACCCAAGTCCCGGGGCGAGAACCACAACTACTGGTCATCCTTTTGACCTCATGGTCATCCTTTAGACCTCAAGGGGGCACGGCAGAGCCTCCCTAGTCCGACACAAGTGTCCCACTTGGGCTATACTATGACCCAAGTCCCGGGGCGAGAACCACAACTACTGGTCATCCTTTAGACCTCAAGGGGGCACGGCAGAGCCTCCCTAGTCCGA
>NW_027223220.1:0-7500 GCF_043380555.1 Nothobranchius furzeri | reverse complement strand
GGCGGGGTGCAGGAGCTGCAGCCAGCGTCCAGCAGCTGATGGTGGGGTGGAGGAGCTGCAGCCAGCGTCCAGCAGCTGATGGTGGGGTGGAGGAGCTGCAGCCAGCCTCCAGCAGCCAGCCTCCAGCAGCTGATGGCGGGGTGCAGGAGCAGCAGCCAGCCTCCAGCAGCTGATGGCGGGGTGCAGGAGCAGCAGGCAGCCTCCAGCAGCTGATGGCGGGGTGGAGGAGCAGAAGCCAGCCTCCAGCAGCTGATGGCGGGGTGCAGGAGCTGCAGCCAGCGTCCAGCAGCTGATGGTGGGGTGGAGGAGCTGCAGCCAGCGTCCAGCAGCTGATGGTTGGGTGGAGGAGCAGCAGCCAGCCTCCAGCAGCCAGCCTCCAGCTAGTGATGGCGGGGTGGAGAAGCAGGCAGCCTCCATCAGCTGATGGCGGGGTGGAGGAGCAGAAGCCAGCCTCCAGCTGGTGATGGCGGGGTGCAGGAGCTGCAGGCAGCCTCCAGCAGCTGATGGCGGGGTGCAGGAGCTGCAGGCAGCCTCCAGCAGCTGATGGCGGGGTGGAGGAGCTGCAGCCAGCGTCCAGCAGCTGATGGTGGGGTGGAGGAGCTGCAGCCAGCGTCCAGCAGCTGATGGTTGGGTGGAGGAGCAGCAGCCAGCCTCCAGCAGCTGATGGCGGGGTGCAGGAGCAGCAGCCAGCCTCCAGCAGCTGATGGCGGGGTGGAGGAGCTGCAGCCAGCCTCCAGCAGCCAGCCTCCAGCTAGTGATGGCGGGGTGGAGAAGCAGGCAGCCTCCATCAGCTGATGGCGGGGTGGAGGAGCAGAAGCCAGCCTCCAGCTGGTGATGGCGGGGTGCAGGAGCTGCAGGCAGCCTCCAGCAGCTGATGGCGGGGTGGAGGAGCTGCAGCCAGCCTCCAGCAGCCAGCCTCCAGCTAGTGATGGCGGGGTGGAGAAGCAGGCAGCCTCCATCAGCTGATGGCGGGGTGGAGGAGCAGAAGCCAGCCTCCAGCAGCTGATGGCGGGGTGCAGGAGGTGCAGGCAGCCTCCAGCAGCTGATGGCGGGGTGCAGGAGCAGCAGGCAGCCTCCAGCAGCTGATGGCGGGGTGCAGGAGCTGCAACCAGCCTCCAGCTGGTGATGGCGGGGTGGAGGAGCTGCAGCCAGCCTCCAGCAGCCAGCCCCCAGCAGCTGATGGCGGGGTGGAGGAGCAGAAGCCAGCCTCCAGCAGCTGATGGTGGGGTGCAGGAGCTGCAGCCAGCCTCCAGCAGCCAGCCTCCAGCTGGTGATGGCGGGGTGGAGGAGCAGCAGCAGACAGCCTCCAGCAGCCAGCCAGCCTCCAGGAGCTGATGGCGGTGTGTGGGAGCAGCAGCCAGCCTCCAGCGTTCAGCCAGCATCCATCAGCTGATGGCGGTGTGAAGGAGCTGCAGCCAGCCTCCAGCAGGTCATGGTGGGGTGGAGGAGCAGCAGCCAGCCTCCAGCAGCTGATGGCGGGTTGCAGGAGCTGCAGCCAGCCTCCAGCAAATGATGGCGGGGTGCAGGAGCTGCAGGCAGCCTCCAGCAGCTGATGGCGGGGTGCAGGAGCAGCAGGCAGCCTCCAGCTGCTGATGACGGGGTGCAGGAGCTGCAACCAGCCTCCAGCTGGTGATGGTGGGGTGGAGGAGCTGCAGCCAGCCTCGAACAGCTGATGGCAGGGTGCAGGAGCAGCAGCCAGCCTCCAGCAGCTGATGGCGGGGCGCAGGAGCTGCAGGCAGCCTCCAGCAGCTGATGGCGGGGTGCAGGAGCAGCAGCCAGCCTCCAGCTGGTGATGGCGGGGTGAAGGAGCTGCAGCCAGCCACCAGCAGCTGATGGCGGGGTGAAGGAGCTGCAGCCAGCCACCAGCAGCTGATGGCGGGGTGGAGGAGCTGCAGCCAGCGTCCAGCAGCTGATGGTTGGGTGGTGGAGGAGCAGCAGCCAGCCTCCAGCAGCTGATGGCGGGGTGCAGGAGCAGCAGCCAGCGTCCAGCAGCTGATGGTTGGGTGGAGGAGCAGCAGCCAGCCTCCAGCAGCTGCTGGCGGGGTGCAGGAGCAGCAGCCAGCCTCCAGCAGCTGATGGCGGGGTGCAGGAGCTGCAGGCAGCCTCCAGCAGCTGATGGCGGTGTGCAGGAGCTGCAGCCAGCCTCCAGCAGCTGATGGCGGGGTGCAGGGGCTGCAGGCAGCCTCCAGCAGCTGATGGCGGGGTGCAGGAGCTGCAACCAGCCTCCAGCTGGTGATGGCGGGGTGGAGGAGCAGCAGCCAGCCTCCAGCAGCCAGCCTCCAGCTGCTGATGGCGGGGTGGAGGAACAGAAGCCTCCAGCAGCTGATGGCAGGGTGCAGGAGCAGCAGCCAGCCTCCAGCTGGTGATGGCGGGGTGGAGGAGCTGAAACCTGGGTCGGACCTGGTCTGCAGCAGGGCCCATTACCACTCAGAAGCTGATGGCAGTGTGTGTTTAGGTCCCTGCGGGGTGGATGAGCTGAAACCTGGGTCAGACTTGGTGTGCAGCAGGGCTCAGCACCCTCCAGAAGCCGATGACAGTGTGTCTTTAACTCCCTGCCTGGTGGGAGAGCTGAAAGCTGGGTCGGACCTGGTCTTTAGCAGAGCTCAGCAGCCTCCAGAAGCTGATGGCAGTGTGTGTTTCATCCCCTGCGGGGTGGGAGAGCTGAAACGTGGGTCGGACCTGGTCTGCAGCAGGGCCCATCACCATCCAGAAGCTGACGGCGGTGTGTGTTTAAGTCCCTGCGGGGTGGGAGAGCCATAACCTGGGTCGGACCTGGTCTGCAGCAGAGCTCAGCAGCCTCCAGAACCTGATGGCAGTGTGTCTTTAATCCACTGCGGGGTGCAGGAGCTGAAACCTGGGTCGGACCTGGTCTGCAGCAGGGCTCAGCAGCCAGCAGAAGGTGACGGCAGTGTGTGTTTAGTTCCCTGCGGGGTGCAGGAGCTGAAACCTGGGTCGGACCTGGTCTGCAGCAGAGCTCAGCAGCCAGCAGAAGGTGATGGCAGTGTGTGTTTAAGTCCCTGCCTGGTGGGAGAGCTGAAACCTGGGTCGGACCTGGTCTATAGAAGAGCTCAGCAGCCTCCAGAAGCTGATGGCAGTGTGTGTGTTTTGGTCCCTGCGGGGTGCAGGAGCAGGAACCCGGGTCGGACCTGGTCTATAGCGGAGCTCAGCAGCCTCCAGCAGCTGATGGCAGTGTGTGTTTAATTCCCTGCCTGGTGGGAGAGCTGTAACCCGGGTCGGACTTGGTCTGCAGCAGGGCCCATCACCATCCAGAAGCTGATGGCAGTGTGTCTTTAATTCCCTGCGGGGTGGAGGAGCAGAAACCTGGGTCGGACCTGGTCTATAGCAGAGCTCAGCAGCCTCCAGAAGCTGATGGCAGTGTGTGTTCAAGTCCCTGCGGGGTGGGAGAGCTGAAACCTGGGTCGGACCTGGTCTATAGAAGAGCTCAGCAGCCTCCAGCAGCTGATGGCAGTGTGTGTTTAAGTCCCTGCGGGGTGGGAGAGCTATATCCCGGGTCGGACCTGGTCTATAGCAGAGCTCAGCAGCCTCCAGCAGCTGATGGCAGTGTGTGTTTAAGTCCCTGCGGGGTGGGAGAGCTGAAACCTCGGTCGGACCTGGTCTATGGCAGAGCTCAGCAGCCTCCAGAAGCTGATGGCAGCGTGCCTCTAAGTCCCTGCCTGGTGGGAGAGCTGAAACCTGGGTCGGACATGGTCTGCAGCAGGGCTCGGCAGCCTCCAGCAGCTGATGGCAGTGTGTCTTTAAGTCCCTGCCTGGTGGGAGAGCTGAAACCTGGGTCGGACCTGGTCTATAGCAGAGCTCAGCAGCCTCCAGCAGCTGATGGCAGTGTGTGTTTAAGTCCCTGCCTGGTGTGAGAGCTGAAACCTGGGTCGGACCTGGTCTATAGAAGAGCTCAGCAGCCTCCAGCAGCTGATGGCAGTGTGTCTTTAAGTCACTGCCTGGTGGGAGAGCTGAAACCTGGGTCGGACCTGGTCTATAGTAGAGCTCAGCAGCCTCCAGCAGCTGATTGCAGTGTGTGTTTAAGTCCCTGCCTGGTGGGAGAGCTGATATCCGGGTCGGACCTGGTCCACAGCAGGGCCCATCACCCTCCAGAAGCTGGTGGCAGTGTGTGTTTAAGTCCCTGCGGGGTGCAGGAGCAGAAACCTGGGTGGGACCTGGTCTGCAGCAGAGCTCGGCAGCCTCCAGCAGCTGATGGCAGTGAGTGTTTAAGTCCCTGCGGGGTGGGAGAGCTATATCCCGGGTCAGACCTGGTCTAAAGCAGGGCCCATCACCCTCCAGAAGCTGGTGGCAGTGTGTGTTTAAGTCCCTGCGGGGTGGAGGAGCAGAAACCTGGGTCGGACCCGGTCTACAGCAGAGCTCAGCAGCCCCCAGAAGCTGATGGCAGTGTGTGTGTGTGTGTGTGTGTTTAAGTCTCTGCCTGGTTGGAGAGCCGATACCTGGGTCGGACCTGGTCTGCAGCAGGGCTCAGCAGCCTCCAGAAGCTGATGGCAGTGTGTCTTTCATTCCCTGCGGGTGCAGGAGCAGAAACCTGGGTCGGACCTGGTCTATAGCGGAGCTCAGCAGCCTCCAGCAGCTGATGGCAGTGTGTGTGTTAAAGACCCTGCGGGGTGGGAGAGCTGAAACCTGGGTCGGACCTGGTCTGCAGCAGGGCTCAGCAGCCCCCAGAAGCTGATGGCTGTGTGTGTTTAAGTCCCTGCGGGGTGGGAGAGCTGAAACCTGGGTCGGACCTGGCCCGCAGCAGGGCCCATCACCCTCCAGAAGCTGATGGCGGTGTGGGTTTAAGTCCCTGCGGGGTTGAGGAGCTGAAACCTGGGTCGGACCTGGTCTGCAGCAGGGCCCATCACCATCCAGAAGCTGATGGCTGTGTGTGTTTAAGTCCCAGGGGGGTGGGAGAGCCATAACCTGGGTCGGACCTGGTCTGCAGCAGGGCTCAGCAGCCTCCAGTTGCAGATGGCAGTGTGTGTTTAGTTCCCTGCGGGGTGCAGGAGCTGAAACCTGGGTCGGACCTGGTCTATAGCAGAGCTCAGCAGCCTCCAGAAGCTGATGGCAGTGTGTCTTCAATTCCCTGCGGGGTGCAGGAGCTGATACCTGGGTCGGACCTGGTCTGCAGCAGGGCCCATCACCATCCAGACGCTGATGGCAGTGTGTGTTTAAGTCCTAGTGGGCTGCAGGAGCTGAAACCTGGGTCGGACCTGCTCTATAGTAGAGCTCAGCAGCCTCCAGAAGCTGATGGCAGTGTGTCTTTAAGTCCCTGCGGGGTGGGATAGCTGAAACCTGGGTCGGACCTGGTCTGCAGCAGGGCCCATCACCATCCAGACGCTGATGGCAGTGTGTGTTTAAGTCCTAGTGGGCTGCAGGAGCTGAAACCTGGGTCGGACCTGCTCTATAGTAGAGCTCAGCAGCCTCCAGAAGCTGATGGCAGTGTGTCTTTAAGTCCCTGCGGGGTGGGATAGCTGAAACCTGGGTCGGACCTGGTCTGCAGCAGGGCCCATCACCCTCCAGAAGCTGTTGGCAGTGTGTCTTCCATTCCTAGTGGGGCAGGGGAGCAAAGACCTGGGCAGAGGAGCGCCTGTCTGCATCCGATCCGGCCCCTCAGCAGCCCGCCGTGAGCCTTAGAGAACCCCCCCCCCCCCCAGCGGGCTCCAGGAACCGGGCCCTGCGTCGGACCCAGCTCAGTAAGGCCCTCCCTCGGGCCCTGCAGCAGGTGGCCCCGTCTATGCAGTCGAAAACCCCGCGAAAATCGGTGTAGAAACGCCCGAGAGGCGTGGTGCGGTTCCCCCGGCCGGTACCGGGTCCGGACCGGTCCGGAAGTCCACCCAGAACACTGCCTGGGGCTTCTGGGCGGCTCCCCAGGCGCAGGCAGTCGAAAACCGCGTGAAAATCGGTTCAGAATTGACAAAACGGCGACCTCGTCGCTCCAAAAACTAAGTCCAAACTAAGCCTTTCGCTTATCGCTTAACGCTTAAGGCGGTCGGCCTTATGGCCAGTAAATGAAAAGTGCCTGCGCCCCTGGAGGTTTTGGAAGGTGCGAGCGATGACCATGCTCGGGTTAGTAGGTGAGGCCATCGGAAAACCAGCGTGAGTTGGCGGGTTTGGGTGGCAATCTATTCCAGGCAGAGTCGACTATCTCTGGGCATCAATTTTGGGATTTTTCCGGCTCTGGTTCTGGGAGAAACGCAGGGGCAAAGTGCACGAGCCGCGGCCGATTTTGGTGGCCTGTCCCTGGGCACAAAGTCTGAGGAGTGTGGGCCTGGTTCTCCGAAAAATACCAGTCTGCTGGAGCTCACTCCCATGGCTCCAGGGGGCACGGCACACCCCCCGGTAGCCGACCAAAGTGCTCTACTCGGGCCAGACTCGGACCCACGACCCGGGGTGAGAACCACAACTACTGGTCATCCTTTTGACCTCCAGGGGGCGCGGCAGAGCCTCCCCAGTCCGACGCAAGTGCCCCACTTGGGCCATACTCAGACCCACGGCCCGGGGCGAGAACCACAACTACTGGTCATCCTTTAGACCTCCAGGGGGCCCGGCACAGCCTCCCTAGACCGACACAAGTGCTCCACTTGGGCTGTACTCTGACCCAAGTCCCGGTGCGAGAACCACAACTACTGGTCATCCTTTAGACCTCCAGGGGGCCCGGCACAGCCTCCCTAGGCCGACACAAGTGCTCCACTTGGGCTATACTCTGACCCAAGTCCCGGGGCGAGAACCACAACTACTGGTCATCCTTTTGACCTCATGGTCATCCTTTAGATCTCCAGGGGGCCCGGCACAGCCTCCCTAGGCCGACACAAGTGCTCCACTTGGGCTATACTCTGACCCAAGTCCCGGGGCGAGAACCACAACTACTGGTCATCCTTTAGACCTCCAGGGGGCACGGCACACCCCCCGGTAGCCGACCAAAGTGCTCTACTCGGGCCAGACTCGGACCCACGACCCGGGGTGAGAACCACAACTACTGGTCATCCTTTAGACCTCCAGGGGGCCCGGCACAGCCTCCCTAGTCCGACACAAGTGCTCCACTTGGGCTATACTCTGACCCAAGTCCCGGGGCGAGAACCACAACTACTGGTCATCCTTTAGACCTCCAGGGGGACCGGCACAGCCTCCCTAGACCGACACAAGTGCACCACTTGGGCCATACTCTGACCCAAGTCCCGGGGCGAGAACCACAACTACTGGTCATCCTTTTGACCTCATGGTCATCCTTTAGACCTCAAGGGGGCACGGCAGAGCCTCCCTAGTCCGACACAAGTGTCCCACTTGGGCTATACTATGACCCAAGTCCCGGGCGAGAACCACAACTACTGGTCATCCTTTAGACCTCAAGGGGGCACGGCAGAGCCTCCCTAGTCCGACACAAGTGTCCCACTTGGGCCATACTCAGACCCACGGCCCGGGGCGAGAACCACAACTACTGGTCATCCTTTAGACCTCCAGGGGGCCCGGCACAGCCTCCCTAGTCCGACGCAAGTGCTCCACTTA
>NW_027223219.1:32500-38770 GCF_043380555.1 Nothobranchius furzeri | reverse complement strand
TGGGAGAGCCATAACCTGGGTCGGACCTGGTCTGCAGCAGAGCTCAGCAGCCTCCAGAACCTGATGGCAGTGTGTCTTTAATCCACTGCGGGGTGCAGGAGCTGAAACCTGGGTCGGACCTGGTCTGCAGCAGGGCTCAGCAGCCAGCAGAAGGTGACGGCAGTGTGTGTTTAGTTCCCTGCGGGGTGCAGGAGCTGAAACCTGGGTCGGACCTGGTCTGCAGCAGAGCTCAGCAGCCAGCAGAAGGTGATGGCAGTGTGTGTTTAAGTCCCTGCCTGGTGGGAGAGCTGAAACCTGGGTCGGACCTGGTCTATAGAAGAGCTCAGCAGCCTCCAGAAGCTGATGGCAGTGTGTGTGTTTTGGTCCCTGCGGGGTGCAGGAGCAGGAACCCGGGTCGGACCTGGTCTATAGCGGAGCTCAGCAGCCTCCAGCAGCTGATGGCAGTGTGTGTTTAATTCCCTGCCTGGTGGGAGAGCTGTAACCCGGGTCGGACTTGGTCTGCAGCAGGGCCCATCACCATCCAGAAGCTGATGGCAGTGTGTCTTTAATTCCCTGCGGGGTGGAGGAGCAGAAACCTGGGTCGGACCTGGTCTATAGCAGAGCTCAGCAGCCTCCAGAAGCTGATGGCAGTGTGTGTTCAAGTCCCTGCGGGGTGGGAGAGCTGAAACCTGGGTCGGACCTGGTCTATAGAAGAGCTCAGCAGCCTCCAGCAGCTGATGGCAGTGTGTGTTTAAGTCCCTGCGGGGTGGGAGAGCTATATCCCGGGTCGGACCTGGTCTATAGCAGAGCTCAGCAGCCTCCAGCAGCTGATGGCAGTGTGTGTTTAAGTCCCTGCGGGGTGGGAGAGCTGAAACCTCGGTCGGACCTGGTCTATGGCAGAGCTCAGCAGCCTCCAGAAGCTGATGGCAGCGTGCCTCTAAGTCCCTGCCTGGTGGGAGAGCTGAAACCTGGGTCGGACATGGTCTGCAGCAGGGCTCGGCAGCCTCCAGCAGCTGATGGCAGTGTGTCTTTAAGTCCCTGCCTGTCTATAGCAGAGCTCAGCAGCCTCCAGCAGCTGATGGCAGTGTGTGTTTAAGTCCCTGCCTGGTGTGAGAGCTGAAACCTGGGTCGGACCTGGTCTATAGAAGAGCTCAGCAGCCTCCAGCAGCTGATGGCAGTGTGTCTTTAAGTCACTGCCTGGTGGGAGAGCTGAAACCTGGGTCGGACCTGGTCTATAGTAGAGCTCAGCAGCCTCCAGCAGCTGATTGCAGTGTGTGTTTAAGTCCCTGCCTGGTGGGAGAGCTGATATCCGGGTCGGACCTGGTCCACAGCAGGGCCCATCACCCTCCAGAAGCTGGTGGCAGTGTGTGTTTAAGTCCCTGCGGGGTGCAGGAGCAGAAACCTGGGTGGGACCTGGTCTGCAGCAGAGCTCGGCAGCCTCCAGCAGCTGATGGCAGTGAGTGTTTAAGTCCCTGCGGGGTGGGAGAGCTATATCCCGGGTCAGACCTGGTCTAAAGCAGGGCCCATCACCCTCCAGAAGCTGGTGGCAGTGTGTGTTTAAGTCCCTGCGGGGTGGAGGAGCAGAAACCTGGGTCGGACCCGGTCTACAGCAGAGCTCAGCAGCCCCCAGAAGCTGATGGCAGTGTGTGTGTGTGTGTGTGTGTTTAAGTCTCTGCCTGGTTGGAGAGCCGATACCTGGGTCGGACCTGGTCTGCAGCAGGGCTCAGCAGCCTCCAGAAGCTGATGGCAGTGTGTCTTTCATTCCCTGCGGGGTGCAGGAGCAGAAACCTGGGTCGGACCTGGTCTATAGCGGAGCTCAGCAGCCTCCAGCAGCTGATGGCAGTGTGTGTGTTAAAGACCCTGCGGGGTGGGAGAGCTGAAACCTGGGTCGGACCTGGTCTGCAGCAGGGCTCAGCAGCCCCCAGAAGCTGATGGCTGTGTGTGTTTAAGTCCCTGCGGGGTGGGAGAGCTGAAACCTGGGTCGGACCTGGCCCGCAGCAGGGCCCATCACCCTCCAGAAGCTGATGGCGGTGTGGGTTTAAGTCCCTGCGGGGTTGAGGAGCTGAAACCTGGGTCGGACCTGGTCTGCAGCAGGGCCCATCACCATCCAGAAGCTGATGGCTGTGTGTGTTTAAGTCCCAGGGGGGTGGGAGAGCCATAACCTGGGTCGGACCTGGTCTGCAGCAGGGCTCAGCAGCCTCCAGTTGCAGATGGCAGTGTGTGTTTAGTTCCCTGCGGGGTGCAGGAGCTGAAACCTGGGTCGGACCTGGTCTATAGCAGAGCTCAGCAGCCTCCAGAAGCTGATGGCAGTGTGTCTTCAATTCCCTGCGGGGTGCAGGAGCTGATACCTGGGTCGGACCTGGTCTGCAGCAGGGCCCATCACCATCCAGACGCTGATGGCAGTGTGTGTTTAAGTCCTAGTGGGCTGCAGGAGCTGAAACCTGGGTCGGACCTGCTCTATAGTAGAGCTCAGCAGCCTCCAGAAGCTGATGGCAGTGTGTCTTTAAGTCCCTGCGGGGTGGGATAGCTGAAACCTGGGTCGGACCTGGTCTGCAGCAGGGCCCATCACCATCCAGACGCTGATGGCAGTGTGTGTTTAAGTCCTAGTGGGCTGCAGGAGCTGAAACCTGGGTCGGACCTGCTCTATAGTAGAGCTCAGCAGCCTCCAGAAGCTGATGGCAGTGTGTCTTTAAGTCCCTGCGGGGTGGGATAGCTGAAACCTGGGTCGGACCTGGTCTGCAGCAGGGCCCATCACCCTCCAGAAGCTGTTGGCAGTGTGTCTTCCATTCCTAGTGGGGCAGGGGAGCAAAGACCTGGGCAGAGGAGCGCCTGTCTGCATCCGATCCGGCCCCTCAGCAGCCCGCCGTGAGCCTTAGAGAACCCCCCCCCCCCCCCCAGCGGGCTCCAGGAACCGGGCCCTGCGTCGGACCCAGCTCAGTAAGGCCCTCCCTCGGGCCCTGCAGCAGGTGGCCCCGTCTATGCAGTCGAAAACCCCGCGAAAATCGGTGTAGAAACGCCCGAGAGGCGTGGTGCGGTTCCCCCGGCCGGTACCGGGTCCGGACCGGTCCGGAAGTCCACCCAGAACACTGCCTGGGGCTTCTGGGCGGCTCCCCAGGCGCAGGCAGTCGAAAACCGCGTGAAAATCGGTTCAGAATTGACAAAACGGCGACCTCGTCGCTCCAAAAACTAAGTCCAAACTAAGCCTTTCGCTTATCGCTTAACGCTTAAGGCGGTCGGCCTTATGGCCAGTAAATGAAAAGTGCCTGCGCCCCTGGAGGTTTTGGAAGGTGCGAGCGATGACCATGCTCGGGTTAGTAGGTGAGGCCATCGGAAAACCAGCGTGAGTTGGCGGGTTTGGGTGGCAATCTATTCCAGGCAGAGTCGACTATCTCTGGGCATCAATTTTGGGATTTTTCCGGCTCTGGTTCTGGGAGAAACGCAGGGGCAAAGTGCACGAGCCGCGGCCGATTTTGGTGGCCTGTCCCTGGGCACAAAGTCTGAGGAGTGTGGGCCTGGTTCTCCGAAAAATACCAGTCTGCTGGAGCTCACTCCCATGGCTCCAGGGGGCACGGCACACCCCCCGGTAGCCGACCAAAGTGCTCTACTCGGGCCAGACTCGGACCCACGACCCGGGGTGAGAACCACAACTACTGGTCATCCTTTTGACCTCCAGGGGGCGCGGCAGAGCCTCCCCAGTCCGACGCAAGTGCCCCACTTGGGCCATACTCAGACCCACGGCCCGGGGCGAGAACCACAACTACTGGTCATCCTTTAGACCTCCAGGGGGCCCGGCACAGCCTCCCTAGACCGACACAAGTGCTCCACTTGGGCTGTACTCTGACCCAAGTCCCGGTGCGAGAACCACAACTACTGGTCATCCTTTAGACCTCCAGGGGGCCCGGCACAGCCTCCCTAGGCCGACACAAGTGCTCCACTTGGGCTATACTCTGACCCAAGTCCCGGGGCGAGAACCACAACTACTGGTCATCCTTTTGACCTCATGGTCATCCTTTAGATCTCCAGGGGGCCCGGCACAGCCTCCCTAGGCCGACACAAGTGCTCCACTTGGGCTATACTCTGACCCAAGTCCCGGGGCGAGAACCACAACTACTGGTCATCCTTTAGACCTCCAGGGGGCACGGCACACCCCCCGGTAGCCGACCAAAGTGCTCTACTCGGGCCAGACTCGGACCCACGACCCGGGGTGAGAACCACAACTACTGGTCATCCTTTAGACCTCCAGGGGGCCCGGCACAGCCTCCCTAGTCCGACACAAGTGCTCCACTTGGGCTATACTCTGACCCAAGTCCCGGGGCGAGAACCACAACTACTGGTCATCCTTTAGACCTCCAGGGGGACCGGCACAGCCTCCCTAGACCGACACAAGTGCACCACTTGGGCCATACTCTGACCCAAGTCCCGGGGCGAGAACCACAACTACTGGTCATCCTTTTGACCTCATGGTCATCCTTTAGACCTCAAGGGGGCACGGCAGAGCCTCCCTAGTCCGACACAAGTGTCCCACTTGGGCTATACTATGACCCAAGTCCCGGGGCGAGAACCACAACTACTGGTCATCCTTTAGACCTCAAGGGGGCACGGCAGAGCCTCCCTAGTCCGACACAAGTGTCCCACTTGGGCCATACTCAGACCCACGGCCCGGGGCGAGAACCACAACTACTGGTCATCCTTTAGACCTCCAGGGGGCCCGGCACAGCCTCCCTAGTCCGACGCAAGTGCTCCACTTGGGCTGTACTCTGACCCAAGTCCCGGGGCGAGAACCACAACTAATGGTCATCCTTTAGACCTCCAGGGGGCACGGCACAGCCTCCCTAGTCCGACACAAGTGCTCCACTTGGGCTATACTCTGACCCAAGTCCCGGGGCGAGAACCACAACTACTGGTCATCCTTTAGACCTCCAGGGGGCACGGCAGAGCCTCCCTAGTCCGACACAAGTGTCCCACTTGGGCTATTCTCTGACCCAAGTCCCGGGGCGAGAACCACAACTACTGGTCATCCTTTAGACCTCCAGGGGGCACGACACAGCCTCCCTAGTCCGACCCAAGTGCTCCACTTGGGCTATACTATGACCCAAGTCCCGGGGCGAGAACCACAACTACTGGTCATCCTTTAGACCTCCAGGGGGCACGGCACAGCCTCCCTAGTCCGACACAAGTGCTCCACTTGGGCTATACTCTGACCCAAGTCCCGGGGCGAGAACCACAACTACTGGTCATCCTTTAGACCTCCAGGGGGCACGGCACAGCCTCCCTAGTCCGACACAAGTGCTCCACTTGGGCTATACTCTGACCCAAGTCCCGGGGCGAGAACCACAACTACTGGTCATCCTTTTGACCTCATGGTCATCCTTTAGACCTCCAGGGGGCCCGGCACAGCCTCCCTAGGCCGACACAAGTGCTCCACTTGGGCTATACTCTGACCCAAGTCCCGGGGCGAGAACCACAACTACTGGTCATCCTTTAGACCTCCAGGGGGCACGGCACAGCCTCCCTAGTCCGACACAAGTGCTCCACTTGGGCTATACTCTGACCCAAGTCCCGGGGCGAGAACCACAACTACTGGTCATCCTTTTGACCTCATGGTCATCCTTTAGACCTCCAGGGGGCCCGGCACAGCCTCCCTAGACCGACACAAGTGCTCCACTTGGGCTGTACTCTGACCCAAGTCCCGGTGCGAGAACCACAACTACTGGTCATCCTTTAGACCTCCAGGGGGCCCGGCACAGCCTCCCTAGGCCGACACAAGTGCTCCACTTGGGCTATACTCTGACCCAAGTCCCGGGGCGAGAACCACAACTACTGGTCATCCTTTTGACCTCATGGTCATCCTTTAGATCTCCAGGGGGCCCGGCACAGCCTCCCTAGGCCGACACAAGTGCTCCACTTGGGCTATACTCTGACCCAAGTCCCGGGGCGAGAACCACAACTACTGGTCATCCTTTAGACCTCCAGGGGGCACGGCACACCCCCCGGTAGCCGACCAAAGTGCTCTACTCGGGCCAGACTCGGACCCACGACCCGGGGTGAGAACCACAACTACTGGTCATCCTTTAGACCTCCAGGGGGCCCGGCACAGCCTCCCTAGTCCGACACAAGTGCTCCACTTGGGCTATACTCTGACCCAAGTCCCGGGGCGAGAACCACAACTACTGGTCATCCTTTAGACCTCCAGGGGGACCGGCACAGCCTCCCTAGACCGACACAAGTGCACCACTTGGGCCATACTCTGACCCAAGTCCCGGGGCGAGAACCACAACTACTGGTCATCCT
>NW_027223219.1:10000-20000 GCF_043380555.1 Nothobranchius furzeri | reverse complement strand
GCGGGGTGCAGGAGCTGCAGCCAGCGTCCAGCAGCTGATGGTGGGGTGGAGGAGCTGCAGCCAGCCTCCAGCAGCCAGCCTCCAGCTAGTGATGGCGGGGTGGAGAAGCAGGCAGCCTCCGTCAGCTGATGGCGGGGTGGAGGAGCAGAAGCCAGCCTCCAGCAGCTGATGGCGGGGTGCAGGAGCTGCAGCCAGCGTCCAGCAGCTGATGGTGGGGTGGAGGAGCTGCAGCCAGCGTCCAGCAGCTGATGGTGGGGTGGAGGAGCTGCAGCCAGCCTCCAGCAGCCAGCCTCCAGCAGCTGATGGCGGGGTGCAGGAGCAGCAGCCAGCCTCCAGCAGCTGATGGCGGGGTGCAGGAGCAGCAGGCAGCCTCCAGCAGCTGATGGCGGGGTGGAGGAGCAGAAGCCAGCCTCCAGCAGCTGATGGCGGGGTGCAGGAGCTGCAGCCAGCGTCCAGCAGCTGATGGTGGGGTGGAGGAGCTGCAGCCAGCGTCCAGCAGCTGATGGTTGGGTGGAGGAGCAGCAGCCAGCCTCCAGCAGCCAGCCTCCAGCTAGTGATGGCGGGGTGGAGAAGCAGGCAGCCTCCATCAGCTGATGGCGGGGTGGAGGAGCAGAAGCCAGCCTCCAGCTGGTGATGGCGGGTTGCAGGAGCTGCAGGCAGCCTCCAGCAGCTGATGGCGGGGTGCAGGAGCTGCAGGCAGCCTCCAGCAGCTGATGGCGGGGTGGAGGAGCTGCAGCCAGCGTCCAGCAGCTGATGGTGGGGTGGAGGAGCTGCAGCCAGCGTCCAGCAGCTGATGGTTGGGTGGAGGAGCAGCAGCCAGCCTCCAGCAGCTGATGGCGGGGTGCAGGAGCAGCAGCCAGCCTCCAGCAGCTGATGGCGGGGTGGAGGAGCTGCAGCCAGCCTCCAGCAGCCAGCCTCCAGCTAGTGATGGCGGGGTGGAGAAGCAGGCAGCCTCCATCAGCTGATGGCGGGGTGGAGGAGCAGAAGCCAGCCTCCAGCTGGTGATGGCGGGGTGCAGGAGCTGCAGGCAGCCTCCAGCAGCTGATGGCGGGGTGGAGGAGCTGCAGCCAGCCTCCAGCAGCCAGCCTCCAGCTAGTGATGGCGGGGTGGAGAAGCAGGCAGCCTCCATCAGCTGATGGCGGGGTGGAGGAGCAGAAGCCAGCCTCCAGCAGCTGATGGCGGGGTGCAGGAGGTGCAGGCAGCCTCCAGCAGCTGATGGCGGGGTGCAGGAGCAGCAGGCAGCCTCCAGCAGCTGATGGCGGGGTGCAGGAGCTGCAACCAGCCTCCAGCTGGTGATGGCGGGGTGGAGGAGCTGCAGCCAGCCTCCAGCAGCCAGCCCCCAGCAGCTGATGGCGGGGTGGAGGAGCAGAAGCCAGCCTCCAGCAGCTGATGGTGGGGTGCAGGAGCTGCAGCCAGCCTCCAGCAGCCAGCCTCCAGCTGGTGATGGCGGGGTGGAGGAGCAGCAGCAGACAGCCTCCAGCAGCCAGCCAGCCTCCAGGAGCTGATGGCGGTGTGTGGGAGCAGCAGCCAGCCTCCAGCGTTCAGCCAGCATCCATCAGCTGATGGCGGTGTGAAGGAGCTGCAGCCAGCCTCCAGCAGGTCATGGTGGGGTGGAGGAGCAGCAGCCAGCCTCCAGCAGCTGATGGCGGGTTGCAGGAGCTGCAGCCAGCCTCCAGCAAATGATGGCGGGGTGCAGGAGCTGCAGGCAGCCTCCAGCAGCTGATGGCGGGGTGCAGGAGCAGCAGGCAGCCTCCAGCTGCTGATGACGGGGTGCAGGAGCTGCAACCAGCCTCCAGCTGGTGATGGTGGGGTGGAGGAGCTGCAGCCAGCCTCGAACAGCTGATGGCAGGGTGCAGGAGCAGCAGCCAGCCTCCAGCAGCTGATGGCGGGGCGCAGGAGCTGCAGGCAGCCTCCAGCAGCTGATGGCGGGGTGCAGGAGCAGCAGCCAGCCTCCAGCTGGTGATGGCGGGGTGAAGGAGCTGCAGCCAGCCACCAGCAGCTGATGGCGGGGTGCAGGAGCTGCAGGCAGCCTCCAGCAGCTGATGGCGGGGTGCAGGAGCTGCAGGCAGCCTCCAGCAGCTGATGGCGGGGTGGAGGAGCTGCAGCCAGCGTCCAGCAGCTGATGGTGGGGTGGAGGAGCTGCAGCCAGCGTCCAGCAGCTGATGGTTGGGTGGAGGAGCAGCAGCCAGCCTCCAGCAGCTGATGGCGGGGTGCAGGAGCAGCAGCCAGCCTCCAGCAGCTGATGGCGGGGTGGAGGAGCTGCAGCCAGCCTCCAGCAGCCAGCCTCCAGCTAGTGATGGCGGGGTGGAGAAGCAGGCAGCCTCCATCAGCTGATGGCGGGGTGGAGGAGCAGAAGCCAGCCTCCAGCTGGTGATGGCGGGGTGCAGGAGCTGCAGGCAGCCTCCAGCAGCTGATGGCGGGGTGGAGGAGCTGCAGCCAGCCTCCAGCAGCCAGCCTCCAGCTAGTGATGGCGGGGTGGAGAAGCAGGCAGCCTCCATCAGCTGATGGCGGGGTGGAGGAGCAGAAGCCAGCCTCCAGCAGCTGATGGCGGGGTGCAGGAGGTGCAGGCAGCCTCCAGCAGCTGATGGCGGGGTGCAGGAGCAGCAGGCAGCCTCCAGCAGCTGATGGCGGGGTGCAGGAGCTGCAACCAGCCTCCAGCTGGTGATGGCGGGGTGGAGGAGCTGCAGCCAGCCTCCAGCAGCCAGCCCCCAGCAGCTGATGGCGGGGTGGAGGAGCAGAAGCCAGCCTCCAGCAGCTGATGGTGGGGTGCAGGAGCTGCAGCCAGCCTCCAGCAGCCAGCCTCCAGCTGGTGATGGCGGGGTGGAGGAGCAGCAGCAGACAGCCTCCAGCAGCCAGCCAGCCTCCAGGAGCTGATGGCGGTGTGTGGGAGCAGCAGCCAGCCTCCAGCGTTCAGCCAGCATCCATCAGCTGATGGCGGTGTGAAGGAGCTGCAGCCAGCCTCCAGCAGGTCATGGTGGGGTGGAGGAGCAGCAGCCAGCCTCCAGCAGCTGATGGCGGGTTGCAGGAGCTGCAGCCAGCCTCCAGCAAATGATGGCGGGGTGCAGGAGCTGCAGGCAGCCTCCAGCAGCTGATGGCGGGGTGCAGGAGCAGCAGGCAGCCTCCAGCTGCTGATGACGGGGTGCAGGAGCTGCAACCAGCCTCCAGCTGGTGATGGTGGGGTGGAGGAGCTGCAGCCAGCCTCGAACAGCTGATGGCAGGGTGCAGGAGCAGCAGCCAGCCTCCAGCAGCTGATGGCGGGGCGCAGGAGCTGCAGGCAGCCTCCAGCAGCTGATGGCGGGGTGCAGGAGCAGCAGCCAGCCTCCAGCTGGTGATGGCGGGGTGAAGGAGCTGCAGCCAGCCACCAGCAGCTGATGGCGGGGTGAAGGAGCTGCAGCCAGCCACCAGCAGCTGATGGCGGGGTGGAGGAGCTGCAGCCAGCGTCCAGCAGCTGATGGTTGGGTGGTGGAGGAGCAGCAGCCAGCCTCCAGCAGCTGATGGCGGGGTGCAGGAGCAGCAGCCAGCGTCCAGCAGCTGATGGTTGGGTGGAGGAGCAGCAGCCAGCCTCCAGCAGCTGCTGGCGGGGTGCAGGAGCAGCAGCCAGCCTCCAGCAGCTGATGGCGGGGTGCAGGAGCTGCAGGCAGCCTCCAGCAGCTGATGGCGGTGTGCAGGAGCTGCAGCCAGCCTCCAGCAGCTGATGGCGGGGTGCAGGGGCTGCAGGCAGCCTCCAGCAGCTGATGGCGGGGTGCAGGAGCTGCAACCAGCCTCCAGCTGGTGATGGCGGGGTGGAGGAGCAGCAGCCAGCCTCCAGCAGCCAGCCTCCAGCTGCTGATGGCGGGGTGGAGGAACAGAAGCCTCCAGCAGCTGATGGCAGGGTGCAGGAGCAGCAGCCAGCCTCCAGCTGGTGATGGCGGGGTGGAGGAGCTGAAACCTGGGTCGGACCTGGTCTGCAGCAGGGCCCATTACCACTCAGAAGCTGATGGCAGTGTGTGTTTAGGTCCCTGCGGGGTGGATGAGCTGAAACCTGGGTCAGACTTGGTGTGCAGCAGGGCTCAGCACCCTCCAGAAGCCGATGACAGTGTGTCTTTAACTCCCTGCCTGGTGGGAGAGCTGAAAGCTGGGTCGGACCTGGTCTTTAGCAGAGCTCAGCAGCCTCCAGAAGCTGATGGCAGTGTGTGTTTCATCCCCTGCGGGGTGGGAGAGCTGAAACGTGGGTCGGACCTGGTCTGCAGCAGGGCCCATCACCATCCAGAAGCTGACGGCGGTGTGTGTTTAAGTCCCTGCGGGGTGGGAGAGCCATAACCTGGGTCGGACCTGGTCTGCAGCAGAGCTCAGCAGCCTCCAGAACCTGATGGCAGTGTGTCTTTAATCCACTGCGGGGTGCAGGAGCTGAAACCTGGGTCGGACCTGGTCTGCAGCAGGGCTCAGCAGCCAGCAGAAGGTGACGGCAGTGTGTGTTTAGTTCCCTGCGGGGTGCAGGAGCTGAAACCTGGGTCGGACCTGGTCTGCAGCAGAGCTCAGCAGCCAGCAGAAGGTGATGGCAGTGTGTGTTTAAGTCCCTGCCTGGTGGGAGAGCTGAAACCTGGGTCGGACCTGGTCTATAGAAGAGCTCAGCAGCCTCCAGAAGCTGATGGCAGTGTGTGTGTTTTGGTCCCTGCGGGGTGCAGGAGCAGGAACCCGGGTCGGACCTGGTCTATAGCGGAGCTCAGCAGCCTCCAGCAGCTGATGGCAGTGTGTGTTTAATTCCCTGCCTGGTGGGAGAGCTGTAACCCGGGTCGGACTTGGTCTGCAGCAGGGCCCATCACCATCCAGAAGCTGATGGCAGTGTGTCTTTAATTCCCTGCGGGGTGGAGGAGCAGAAACCTGGGTCGGACCTGGTCTATAGCAGAGCTCAGCAGCCTCCAGAAGCTGATGGCAGTGTGTGTTCAAGTCCCTGCGGGGTGGGAGAGCTGAAACCTGGGTCGGACCTGGTCTATAGAAGAGCTCAGCAGCCTCCAGCAGCTGATGGCAGTGTGTGTTTAAGTCCCTGCGGGGTGGGAGAGCTATATCCCGGGTCGGACCTGGTCTATAGCAGAGCTCAGCAGCCTCCAGCAGCTGATGGCAGTGTGTGTTTAAGTCCCTGCGGGGTGGGAGAGCTGAAACCTCGGTCGGACCTGGTCTATGGCAGAGCTCAGCAGCCTCCAGAAGCTGATGGCAGCGTGCCTCTAAGTCCCTGCCTGGTGGGAGAGCTGAAACCTGGGTCGGACATGGTCTGCAGCAGGGCTCGGCAGCCTCCAGCAGCTGATGGCAGTGTGTCTTTAAGTCCCTGCCTGGTGGGAGAGCTGAAACCTGGGTCGGACCTGGTCTATAGCAGAGCTCAGCAGCCTCCAGCAGCTGATGGCAGTGTGTGTTTAAGTCCCTGCCTGGTGTGAGAGCTGAAACCTGGGTCGGACCTGGTCTATACCTCCAGCAGCTGATGGCAGTGTGTCTTTAAGTCACTGCCTGGTGGGAGAGCTGAAACCTGGGTCGGACCTGGTCTATAGTAGAGCTCAGCAGCCTCCAGCAGCTGATTGCAGTGTGTGTTTAAGTCCCTGCCTGGTGGGAGAGCTGATATCCGGGTCGGACCTGGTCCACAGCAGGGCCCATCACCCTCCAGAAGCTGGTGGCAGTGTGTGTTTAAGTCCCTGCGGGGTGCAGGAGCAGAAACCTGGGTGGGACCTGGTCTGCAGCAGAGCTCGGCAGCCTCCAGCAGCTGATGGCAGTGAGTGTTTAAGTCCCTGCGGGGTGGGAGAGCTATATCCCGGGTCAGACCTGGTCTAAAGCAGGGCCCATCACCCTCCAGAAGCTGGTGGCAGTGTGTGTTTAAGTCCCTGCGGGGTGGAGGAGCAGAAACCTGGGTCGGACCCGGTCTACAGCAGAGCTCAGCAGCCCCCAGAAGCTGATGGCAGTGTGTGTGTGTGTGTGTGTGTTTAAGTCTCTGCCTGGTTGGAGAGCCGATACCTGGGTCGGACCTGGTCTGCAGCAGGGCTCAGCAGCCTCCAGAAGCTGATGGCAGTGTGTCTTTCATTCCCTGCGGGGTGCAGGAGCAGAAACCTGGGTCGGACCTGGTCTATAGCGGAGCTCAGCAGCCTCCAGCAGCTGATGGCAGTGTGTGTGTTAAAGACCCTGCGGGGTGGGAGAGCTGAAACCTGGGTCGGACCTGGTCTGCAGCAGGGCTCAGCAGCCCCCAGAAGCTGATGGCTGTGTGTGTTTAAGTCCCTGCGGGGTGGGAGAGCTGAAACCTGGGTCGGACCTGGCCCGCAGCAGGGCCCATCACCCTCCAGAAGCTGATGGCGGTGTGGGTTTAAGTCCCTGCGGGGTTGAGGAGCTGAAACCTGGGTCGGACCTGGTCTGCAGCAGGGCCCATCACCATCCAGAAGCTGATGGCTGTGTGTGTTTAAGTCCCAGGGGGGTGGGAGAGCCATAACCTGGGTCGGACCTGGTCTGCAGCAGGGCTCAGCAGCCTCCAGTTGCAGATGGCAGTGTGTGTTTAGTTCCCTGCGGGGTGCAGGAGCTGAAACCTGGGTCGGACCTGGTCTATAGCAGAGCTCAGCAGCCTCCAGAAGCTGATGGCAGTGTGTCTTCAATTCCCTGCGGGGTGCAGGAGCTGATACCTGGGTCGGACCTGGTCTGCAGCAGGGCCCATCACCATCCAGACGCTGATGGCAGTGTGTGTTTAAGTCCTAGTGGGCTGCAGGAGCTGAAACCTGGGTCGGACCTGCTCTATAGTAGAGCTCAGCAGCCTCCAGAAGCTGATGGCAGTGTGTCTTTAAGTCCCTGCGGGGTGGGATAGCTGAAACCTGGGTCGGACCTGGTCTGCAGCAGGGCCCATCACCATCCAGACGCTGATGGCAGTGTGTGTTTAAGTCCTAGTGGGCTGCAGGAGCTGAAACCTGGGTCGGACCTGCTCTATAGTAGAGCTCAGCAGCCTCCAGAAGCTGATGGCAGTGTGTCTTTAAGTCCCTGCGGGGTGGGATAGCTGAAACCTGGGTCGGACCTGGTCTGCAGCAGGGCCCATCACCCTCCAGAAGCTGTTGGCAGTGTGTCTTCCATTCCTAGTGGGGCAGGGGAGCAAAGACCTGGGCAGAGGAGCGCCTGTCTGCATCCGATCCGGCCCCTCAGCAGCCCGCCGTGAGCCTTAGAGAACCCCCCCCCCCCCCCAGCGGGCTCCAGGAACCGGGCCCTGCGTCGGACCCAGCTCAGTAAGGCCCTCCCTCGGGCCCTGCAGCAGGTGGCCCCGTCTATGCAGTCGAAAACCCCGCGAAAATCGGTGTAGAAACGCCCGAGAGGCGTGGTGCGGTTCCCCCGGCCGGTACCGGGTCCGGACCGGTCCGGAAGTCCACCCAGAACACTGCCTGGGGCTTCTGGGCGGCTCCCCAGGCGCAGGCAGTCGAAAACCGCGTGAAAATCGGTTCAGAATTGACAAAACGGCGACCTCGTCGCTCCAAAAACTAAGTCCAAACTAAGCCTTTCGCTTATCGCTTAACGCTTAAGGCGGTCGGCCTTATGGCCAGTAAATGAAAAGTGCCTGCGCCCCTGGAGGTTTTGGAAGGTGCGAGCGATGACCATGCTCGGGTTAGTAGGTGAGGCCATCGGAAAACCAGCGTGAGTTGGCGGGTTTGGGTGGCAATCTATTCCAGGCAGAGTCGACTATCTCTGGGCATCAATTTTGGGATTTTTCCGGCTCTGGTTCTGGGAGAAACGCAGGGGCAAAGTGCACGAGCCGCGGCCGATTTTGGTGGCCTGTCCCTGGGCACAAAGTCTGAGGAGTGTGGGCCTGGTTCTCCGAAAAATACCAGTCTGCTGGAGCTCACTCCCATGGCTCCAGGGGGCACGGCACACCCCCCGGTAGCCGACCAAAGTGCTCTACTCGGGCCAGACTCGGACCCACGACCCGGGGTGAGAACCACAACTACTGGTCATCCTTTTGACCTCCAGGGGGCGCGGCAGAGCCTCCCCAGTCCGACGCAAGTGCCCCACTTGGGCCATACTCAGACCCACGGCCCGGGGCGAGAACCACAACTACTGGTCATCCTTTAGACCTCCAGGGGGCCCGGCACAGCCTCCCTAGACCGACACAAGTGCTCCACTTGGGCTGTACTCTGACCCAAGTCCCGGTGCGAGAACCACAACTACTGGTCATCCTTTAGACCTCCAGGGGGCCCGGCACAGCCTCCCTAGGCCGACACAAGTGCTCCACTTGGGCTATACTCTGACCCAAGTCCCGGGGCGAGAACCACAACTACTGGTCATCCTTTTGACCTCATGGTCATCCTTTAGATCTCCAGGGGGCCCGGCACAGCCTCCCTAGGCCGACACAAGTGCTCCACTTGGGCTATACTCTGACCCAAGTCCCGGGGCGAGAACCACAACTACTGGTCATCCTTTAGACCTCCAGGGGGCACGGCACACCCCCCGGTAGCCGACCAAAGTGCTCTACTCGGGCCAGACTCGGACCCACGACCCGGGGTGAGAACCACAACTACTGGTCATCCTTTAGACCTCCAGGGGGCCCGGCACAGCCTCCCTAGTCCGACACAAGTGCTCCACTTGGGCTATACTCTGACCCAAGTCCCGGGGCGAGAACCACAACTACTGGTCATCCTTTAGACCTCCAGGGGGACCGGCACAGCCTCCCTAGACCGACACAAGTGCACCACTTGGGCCATACTCTGACCCAAGTCCCGGGGCGAGAACCACAACTACTGGTCATCCTTTTGACCTCATGGTCATCCTTTAGACCTCAAGGGGGCACGGCAGAGCCTCCCTAGTCCGACACAAGTGTCCCACTTGGGCTATACTATGACCCAAGTCCCGGGGCGAGAACCACAACTACTGGTCATCCTTTAGACCTCAAGGGGGCACGGCAGAGCCTCCCTAGTCCGACACAAGTGTCCCACTTGGGCCATACTCAGACCCACGGCCCGGGGCGAGAACCACAACTACTGGTCATCCTTTAGACCTCCAGGGGGCCCGGCACAGCCTCCCTAGTCCGACGCAAGTGCTCCACTTGGGCTGTACTCTGACCCAAGTCCCGGGGCGAGAACCACAACTAATGGTCATCCTTTAGACCTCCAGGGGGCACGGCACAGCCTCCCTAGTCCGACACAAGTGCTCCACTTGGGCTATACTCTGACCCAAGTCCCGGGGCGAGAACCACAACTACTGGTCATCCTTTAGACCTCCAGGGGGCACGGCAGAGCCTCCCTAGTCCGACACAAGTGTCCCACTTGGGCTATTCTCTGACCCAAGTCCCGGGGCGAGAACCACAACTACTGGTCATCCTTTAGACCTCCAGGGGGCACGACACAGCCTCCCTAGTCCGACCCAAGTGCTCCACTTGGGCTATACTATGACCCAAGTCCCGGGGCGAGAACCACAACTACTGGTCATCCTTTAGACCTCCAGGGGGCACGGCACAGCCTCCCTAGTCCGACACAAGTGCTCCACTTGGGCTATACTCTGACCCAAGTCCCGGGGCGAGAACCACAACTACTGGTCATCCTTTAGACCTCCAGGGGGCACGGCACAGCCTCCCTAGTCCGACACAAGTGCTCCACTTGGGCTATACTCTGACCCAAGTCCCGGGGCGAGAACCACAACTACTGGTCATCCTTTTGACCTCATGGTCATCCTTTAGACCTCCAGGGGGCCCGGCACAGCCTCCCTAGGCCGACACAAGTGCTCCACTTGGGCTATACTCTGACCCAAGTCCCGGGGCGAGAACCACAACTACTGGTCATCCTTTAGACCTCCAGGGGGCACGGCACAGCCTCCCTAGTCCGACACAAGTGCTCCACTTGGGCTTTACTCTGACCCAAGTCCCGGGGCGAGAACCACAACTACTGGTCATCCTTTTGACCTCATGGTCATCCTTTAGACCTCCAGGGGGCCCGGCACAGCCTCCCTAGACCGACACAAGTGCTCCACTTGGGCTGTACTCTGACCCAAGTCCCGGTGCGAGAACCACAACTACTGGTCATCC
>NW_027223218.1:27500-38834 GCF_043380555.1 Nothobranchius furzeri | reverse complement strand
TATTACAGGGCCTCGAAAGAGTCCCTGTATTGTTATTTTTCGTCACTACCTCCCCGAGTCGGGAGTGGGTAATTTGCGCGCCTGCTGCCTTCCTTGGATGTGGTAGCCGTTTCTCAGGCTCCCTCTCCGGAATCGAACCCTGATTCCCCGTTACCCGTGGTCACCATGGTAGGCACTTAAAGTACCATCGAAAGTTGATAGGGCAGACATTCGAATGAGACGTCGCCGCCACGGTGGGCCAGCGATCGGCTCGAGGTTATCTAGAGTCACCAAAGCAACCGGGGCGCCCCGAGAGGCATCCCCGCGAGGGTCTTGGGTCTGATAAATGCACGCATCCCCGGAGGTCAGCGCTCGTTTGCATGTATTAGCTCTCTAGAATTGCCACAGTTATCCAAGTAACGTTGGAGCGATCAAAGGAACCATAACTGATTTAATGAGCCATTCGCAGTTTCACTGTACCGACCGTGTGTACTTAGACTTGCATGGCTTAATCTTTGAGACAAGCATATGCTACTGGCAGGATCAACCAGGTAGTCCCCGTGGAGAAGGCCGGGCGCTGCAGACGGGTCGCCCGGAGGCGCGACCGCCAGCACCGGAGCCGGCCGCCACCGACAGGGGGGGTGGGTGCTGGGAGAGTGGGGAAGAGGAGTCGTTCGGGACGGCGACCGGGCGGGCAGGCGGGGGCGACGGCCGCTGCAGCAAGGCAAACGGCCGCCTCCCAACCTCCCCGCCGGAGCCGCCGCCGCGCTCGGCTGCCTCCCACTCAAAGCATCATCTTGACCGGAGGGGTGAACGGACTCTCGGGCTCTCCTGAGAAGCACGTGCTCGCCGGAGGGCACCTCCGCGGATGGGCCGGCGGACGCGTTCGAAGGCGCGTCCCCGCCGCGGCGGGCTCCGTTTCTGGACCTCTGAGACGGACGGGGCGCCTCAGTCTCGTCACCCGGAGGCGGCCACGGTGCTGTGGAGGCAGGCGGCGGGGCGTCTGTCACCTTTGCGACCGTGCCTAGAGGCTGGCTTCGGGTTCGGAGGCGCCACCTTCCGCGCGCCGGTTCTCGGAACCGGGGCCGGCTGGAGCCCTCCGATGTGAAGCCCGGAATGCTGCTCGACGGTGGGAAGACATCTGCCAGTTCGCCCCTTACCCATCTCTGGTTCGACGATGAGCTTCCCTACTAACCCGAGCATGGTCATCGCTCGCACCTTCCAAAACCTCCAGGGGCGCAGGCACTTTTCGTTTACTTACCATAAGGCGGATCTCCTCAAGCCTTAAGCAACTAGCGCAGGCTCTCGGCAGCACTTTGAAAATTTTTCAGCCGAAATCTCGAACGTCTGGTAATCCCAAGGGGGGACTTTGAAATTTTTTCTGCACTCATGGTCATCCGACAGAGGGACTTTGAAAATTTTCCTGCACTCATGGTCATCCTACGAGGACACTTTGAAAATAAACACGACACTCTGGTCATCCTGTGGAGAGAGGACAAGAGGGTGGATCACGGTGGGACTGCCGTGACCCTAAGCTACTATTGAGGCATCAACCTGGGATGAGCTGGGGTCTGACATCCCCCTGTTGCCATGGAGGTCTAAAGGATGACCATTAGTTGTGGTTCTCGCCCCGGGACTTGGGTCAGAGTACAGCCGAAGTGGAGCACTTGTGTCGGACTAGGGAGGCTGTGCCGTGCCCCCTGGAGGTCTAAAGGATGACCAGTAGTTGTGGTTCTCGCCCCGGGACTTGGGTCAGAGTATAGCCCAAGTGGAGCACTTGTGTCGGCCTAGGGAGGCTGTGCCGGGCCCCCTGGAGGTCTAAAGGATGACCATGAGGTCAAAAGGATGACCAGTAGTTGTGGTTCTCGCCCCGGGACTTGGGTCAGAGTATAGCCCAAGTGGAGCACTTGTGTCGGACTAGGGAGGCTGTGCCGTGCCCCCTGGAGGTCTAAAGGATGACCAGTAGTTGTGGTTCTCGCCCCGGGACTTGGGTCAGAGTATAGCCCAAGTGGAGCACTTGTGTCGGACTAGGGAGGCTGTGCCGTGCCCCCTGGAGGTCTAAAGGATGACCAGTAGTTGTGGTTCTCGCCCCGGGACTTGGGTCATAGTATAGCCCAAGTGGAGCACTTGGGTCGGACTAGGGAGGCTGTGTCGTGCCCCCTGGAGGTCTAAAGGATGACCAGTAGTTGTGGTTCTCGCCCCGGGACTTGGGTCAGAGAATAGCCCAAGTGGGACACTTGTGTCGGACTAGGGAGGCTCTGCCGTGCCCCCTGGAGGTCTAAAGGATGACCAGTAGTTGTGGTTCTCGCCCCGGGACTTGGGTCATAGTATAGCCCAAGTGGAGCACTTGGGTCGGACTAGGGAGGCTGTGTCGTGCCCCCTGGAGGTCTAAAGGATGACCAGTAGTTGTGGTTCTCGCCCCGGGACTTGGGTCAGAGAATAGCCCAAGTGGGACACTTGTGTCGGACTAGGGAGGCTCTGCCGTGCCCCCTGGAGGTCTAAAGGATGACCAGTAGTTGTGGTTCTCGCCCCGGGACTTGGGTCAGAGTATAGCCCAAGTGGAGCACTTGTGTCGGACTAGGGAGGCTGTGCCGTGCCCCCTGGAGGTCTAAAGGATGACCATTAGTTGTGGTTCTCGCCCCGGGACTTGGGTCAGAGTACAGCCCAAGTGGAGCACTTGCGTCGGACTAGGGAGGCTGTGCCGGGCCCCCTGGAGGTCTAAAGGATGACCAGTAGTTGTGGTTCTCGCCCCGGGCCGTGGGTCTGAGTATGGCCCAAGTGGGACACTTGTGTCGGACTAGGGAGGCTCTGCCGTGCCCCCTTGAGGTCTAAAGGATGACCAGTAGTTGTGGTTCTCGCCCCGGGACTTGGGTCATAGTATAGCCCAAGTGGGACACTTGTGTCGGACTAGGGAGGCTCTGCCGTGCCCCCTTGAGGTCTAAAGGATGACCATGAGGTCAAAAGGATGACCAGTAGTTGTGGTTCTCGCCCCGGGACTTGGGTCAGAGTATGGCCCAAGTGGTGCACTTGTGTCGGTCTAGGGAGGCTGTGCCGGTCCCCCTGGAGGTCTAAAGGATGACCAGTAGTTGTGGTTCTCGCCCCGGGACTTGGGTCAGAGTATAGCCCAAGTGGAGCACTTGTGTCGGACTAGGGAGGCTGTGCCGGGCCCCCTGGAGGTCTAAAGGATGACCAGTAGTTGTGGTTCTCACCCCGGGTCGTGGGTCCGAGTCTGGCCCGAGTAGAGCACTTTGGTCGGCTACCGGGGGGTGTGCCGTGCCCCCTGGAGGTCTAAAGGATGACCAGTAGTTGTGGTTCTCGCCCCGGGACTTGGGTCAGAGTATAGCCCAAGTGGAGCACTTGTGTCGGCCTAGGGAGGCTGTGCCGGGCCCCCTGGAGATCTAAAGGATGACCATGAGGTCAAAAGGATGACCAGTAGTTGTGGTTCTCGCCCCGGGACTTGGGTCAGAGTATAGCCCAAGTGGAGCACTTGTGTCGGCCTAGGGAGGCTGTGCCGGGCCCCCTGGAGGTCTAAAGGATGACCAGTAGTTGTGGTTCTCGCACCGGGACTTGGGTCAGAGTACAGCCCAAGTGGAGCACTTGTGTCGGTCTAGGGAGGCTGTGCCGGGCCCCCTGGAGGTCTAAAGGATGACCATGAGGTCAAAAGGATGACCAGTAGTTGTGGTTCTCGCCCCGGGACTTGGGTCAGAGTATAGCCCAAGTGGAGCACTTGTGTCGGACTAGGGAGGCTGTGCCGTGCCCCCTGGAGGTCTAAAGGATGACCAGTAGTTGTGGTTCTCGCCCCGGGACTTGGGTCAGAGTATAGCCCAAGTGGAGCACTTGTGTCGGCCTAGGGAGGCTGTGCCGGGCCCCCTGGAGGTCTAAAGGATGACCATGAGGTCAAAAGGATGACCAGTAGTTGTGGTTCTCGCCCCGGGACTTGGGTCAGAGTATAGCCCAAGTGGAGCACTTGTGTCGGACTAGGGAGGCTGTGCCGTGCCCCCTGGAGGTCTAAAGGATGACCAGTAGTTGTGGTTCTCGCCCCGGGACTTGGGTCAGAGTATAGCCCAAGTGGAGCACTTGTGTCGGACTAGGGAGGCTGTGCCGTGCCCCCTGGAGGTCTAAAGGATGACCAGTAGTTGTGGTTCTCGCCCCGGGACTTGGGTCATAGTATAGCCCAAGTGGAGCACTTGGGTCGGACTAGGGAGGCTGTGTCGTGCCCCCTGGAGGTCTAAAGGATGACCAGTAGTTGTGGTTCTCGCCCCGGGACTTGGGTCAGAGAATAGCCCAAGTGGGACACTTGTGTCGGACTAGGGAGGCTCTGCCGTGCCCCCTGGAGGTCTAAAGGATGACCAGTAGTTGTGGTTCTCGCCCCGGGACTTGGGTCAGAGTATAGCCCAAGTGGAGCACTTGTGTCGGACTAGGGAGGCTGTGCCGTGCCCCCTGGAGGTCTAAAGGATGACCATTAGTTGTGGTTCTCGCCCCGGGACTTGGGTCAGAGTACAGCCCAAGTGGAGCACTTGCGTCGGACTAGGGAGGCTGTGCCGGGCCCCCTGGAGGTCTAAAGGATGACCAGTAGTTGTGGTTCTCGCCCCGGGCCGTGGGTCTGAGTATGGCCCAAGTGGGACACTTGTGTCGGACTAGGGAGGCTCTGCCGTGCCCCCTTGAGGTCTAAAGGATGACCAGTAGTTGTGGTTCTCGCCCCGGGACTTGGGTCATAGTATAGCCCAAGTGGGACACTTGTGTCGGACTAGGGAGGCTCTGCCGTGCCCCCTTGAGGTCTAAAGGATGACCATGAGGTCAAAAGGATGACCAGTAGTTGTGGTTCTCGCCCCGGGACTTGGGTCAGAGTATGGCCCAAGTGGTGCACTTGTGTCGGTCTAGGGAGGCTGTGCCGGTCCCCCTGGAGGTCTAAAGGATGACCAGTAGTTGTGGTTCTCGCCCCGGGACTTGGGTCAGAGTATAGCCCAAGTGGAGCACTTGTGTCGGACTAGGGAGGCTGTGCCGGGCCCCCTGGAGGTCTAAAGGATGACCAGTAGTTGTGGTTCTCACCCCGGGTCGTGGGTCCGAGTCTGGCCCGAGTAGAGCACTTTGGTCGGCTACCGGGGGGTGTGCCGTGCCCCCTGGAGGTCTAAAGGATGACCAGTAGTTGTGGTTCTCGCCCCGGGACTTGGGTCAGAGTATAGCCCAAGTGGAGCACTTGTGTCGGCCTAGGGAGGCTGTGCCGGGCCCCCTGGAGATCTAAAGGATGACCATGAGGTCAAAAGGATGACCAGTAGTTGTGGTTCTCGCCCCGGGACTTGGGTCAGAGTATAGCCCAAGTGGAGCACTTGTGTCGGCCTAGGGAGGCTGTGCCGGGCCCCCTGGAGGTCTAAAGGATGACCAGTAGTTGTGGTTCTCGCACCGGGACTTGGGTCAGAGTACAGCCCAAGTGGAGCACTTGTGTCGGTCTAGGGAGGCTGTGCCGGGCCCCCTGGAGGTCTAAAGGATGACCAGTAGTTGTGGTTCTCGCCCCGGGCCGTGGGTCTGAGTATGGCCCAAGTGGGGCACTTGCGTCGGACTGGGGAGGCTCTGCCGCGCCCCCTGGAGGTCAAAAGGATGACCAGTAGTTGTGGTTCTCACCCCGGGTCGTGGGTCCGAGTCTGGCCCGAGTAGAGCACTTTGGTCGGCTACCGGGGGGTGTGCCGTGCCCCCTGGAGCCATGGGAGTGAGCTCCAGCAGACTGGTATTTTTCGGAGAACCAGGCCCACACTCCTCAGACTTTGTGCCCAGGGACAGGCCACCAAAATCGGCCGCGGCTCGTGCACTTTGCCCCTGCGTTTCTCCCAGAACCAGAGCCGGAAAAATCCCAAAATTGATGCCCAGAGATAGTCGACTCTGCCTGGAATAGATTGCCACCCAAACCCGCCAACTCACGCTGGTTTTCCGATGGCCTCACCTACTAACCCGAGCATGGTCATCGCTCGCACCTTCCAAAACCTCCAGGGGCGCAGGCACTTTTCATTTACTGGCCATAAGGCCGACCGCCTTAAGCGTTAAGCGATAAGCGAAAGGCTTAGTTTGGACTTAGTTTTTGGAGCGACGAGGTCGCCGTTTTGTCAATTCTGAACCGATTTTCACGCGGTTTTCGACTGCCTGCGCCTGGGGAGCCGCCCAGAAGCCCCAGGCAGTGTTCTGGGTGGACTTCCGGACCGGTCCGGACCCGGTACCGGCCGGGGGAACCGCACCACGCCTCTCGGGCGTTTCTACACCGATTTTCGCGGGGTTTTCGACTGCATAGACGGGGCCACCTGCTGCAGGGCCCGAGGGAGGGCCTTACTGAGCTGGGTCCGACGCAGGGCCCGGTTCCTGGAGCCCGCTGGGGGGGGGGGGGGGTTCTCTAAGGCTCACGGCGGGCTGCTGAGGGGCCGGATCGGATGCAGACAGGCGCTCCTCTGCCCAGGTCTTTGCTCCCCTGCCCCACTAGGAATGGAAGACACACTGCCAACAGCTTCTGGAGGGTGATGGGCCCTGCTGCAGACCAGGTCCGACCCAGGTTTCAGCTATCCCACCCCGCAGGGACTTAAAGACACACTGCCATCAGCTTCTGGAGGCTGCTGAGCTCTACTATAGAGCAGGTCCGACCCAGGTTTCAGCTCCTGCAGCCCACTAGGACTTAAACACACACTGCCATCAGCGTCTGGATGGTGATGGGCCCTGCTGCAGACCAGGTCCGACCCAGGTTTCAGCTATCCCACCCCGCAGGGACTTAAAGACACACTGCCATCAGCTTCTGGAGGCTGCTGAGCTCTACTATAGAGCAGGTCCGACCCAGGTTTCAGCTCCTGCAGCCCACTAGGACTTAAACACACACTGCCATCAGCGTCTGGATGGTGATGGGCCCTGCTGCAGACCAGGTCCGACCCAGGTATCAGCTCCTGCACCCCGCAGGGAATTGAAGACACACTGCCATCAGCTTCTGGAGGCTGCTGAGCTCTGCTATAGACCAGGTCCGACCCAGGTTTCAGCTCCTGCACCCCGCAGGGAACTAAACACACACTGCCATCTGCAACTGGAGGCTGCTGAGCCCTGCTGCAGACCAGGTCCGACCCAGGTTATGGCTCTCCCACCCCCCTGGGACTTAAACACACACAGCCATCAGCTTCTGGATGGTGATGGGCCCTGCTGCAGACCAGGTCCGACCCAGGTTTCAGCTCCTCAACCCCGCAGGGACTTAAACCCACACCGCCATCAGCTTCTGGAGGGTGATGGGCCCTGCTGCGGGCCAGGTCCGACCCAGGTTTCAGCTCTCCCACCCCGCAGGGACTTAAACACACACAGCCATCAGCTTCTGGGGGCTGCTGAGCCCTGCTGCAGACCAGGTCCGACCCAGGTTTCAGCTCTCCCACCCCGCAGGGTCTTTAACACACACACTGCCATCAGCTGCTGGAGGCTGCTGAGCTCCGCTATAGACCAGGTCCGACCCAGGTTTCTGCTCCTGCACCCCGCAGGGAATGAAAGACACACTGCCATCAGCTTCTGGAGGCTGCTGAGCCCTGCTGCAGACCAGGTCCGACCCAGGTATCGGCTCTCCAACCAGGCAGAGACTTAAACACACACACACACACACACACTGCCATCAGCTTCTGGGGGCTGCTGAGCTCTGCTGTAGACCGGGTCCGACCCAGGTTTCTGCTCCTCCACCCCGCAGGGACTTAAACACACACTGCCACCAGCTTCTGGAGGGTGATGGGCCCTGCTTTAGACCAGGTCTGACCCGGGATATAGCTCTCCCACCCCGCAGGGACTTAAACACTCACTGCCATCAGCTGCTGGAGGCTGCCGAGCTCTGCTGCAGACCAGGTCCCACCCAGGTTTCTGCTCCTGCACCCCGCAGGGACTTAAACACACACTGCCACCAGCTTCTGGAGGGTGATGGGCCCTGCTGTGGACCAGGTCCGACCCGGATATCAGCTCTCCCACCAGGCAGGGACTTAAACACACACTGCAATCAGCTGCTGGAGGCTGCTGAGCTCTACTATAGACCAGGTCCGACCCAGGTTTCAGCTCTCCCACCAGGCAGTGACTTAAAGACACACTGCCATCAGCTGCTGGAGGCTGCTGAGCTCTTCTATAGACCAGGTCCGACCCAGGTTTCAGCTCTCACACCAGGCAGGGACTTAAACACACACTGCCATCAGCTGCTGGAGGCTGCTGAGCTCTGCTATAGACCAGGTCCGACCCAGGTTTCAGCTCTCCCACCAGGCAGGGACTTAAAGACACACTGCCATCAGCTGCTGGAGGCTGCCGAGCCCTGCTGCAGACCATGTCCGACCCAGGTTTCAGCTCTCCCACCAGGCAGGGACTTAGAGGCACGCTGCCATCAGCTTCTGGAGGCTGCTGAGCTCTGCCATAGACCAGGTCCGACCGAGGTTTCAGCTCTCCCACCCCGCAGGGACTTAAACACACACTGCCATCAGCTGCTGGAGGCTGCTGAGCTCTGCTATAGACCAGGTCCGACCCGGGATATAGCTCTCCCACCCCGCAGGGACTTAAACACACACTGCCATCAGCTGCTGGAGGCTGCTGAGCTCTTCTATAGACCAGGTCCGACCCAGGTTTCAGCTCTCCCACCCCGCAGGGACTTGAACACACACTGCCATCAGCTTCTGGAGGCTGCTGAGCTCTGCTATAGACCAGGTCCGACCCAGGTTTCTGCTCCTCCACCCCGCAGGGAATTAAAGACACACTGCCATCAGCTTCTGGATGGTGATGGGCCCTGCTGCAGACCAAGTCCGACCCGGGTTACAGCTCTCCCACCAGGCAGGGAATTAAACACACACTGCCATCAGCTGCTGGAGGCTGCTGAGCTCCGCTATAGACCAGGTCCGACCCGGGTTCCTGCTCCTGCACCCCGCAGGGACCAAAACACACACACTGCCATCAGCTTCTGGAGGCTGCTGAGCTCTTCTATAGACCAGGTCCGACCCAGGTTTCAGCTCTCCCACCAGGCAGGGACTTAAACACACACTGCCATCACCTTCTGCTGGCTGCTGAGCTCTGCTGCAGACCAGGTCCGACCCAGGTTTCAGCTCCTGCACCCCGCAGGGAACTAAACACACACTGCCGTCACCTTCTGCTGGCTGCTGAGCCCTGCTGCAGACCAGGTCCGACCCAGGTTTCAGCTCCTGCACCCCGCAGTGGATTAAAGACACACTGCCATCAGGTTCTGGAGGCTGCTGAGCTCTGCTGCAGACCAGGTCCGACCCAGGTTATGGCTCTCCCACCCCGCAGGGACTTAAACACACACCGCCGTCAGCTTCTGGATGGTGATGGGCCCTGCTGCAGACCAGGTCCGACCCACGTTTCAGCTCTCCCACCCCGCAGGGGATGAAACACACACTGCCATCAGCTTCTGGAGGCTGCTGAGCTCTGCTAAAGACCAGGTCCGACCCAGCTTTCAGCTCTCCCACCAGGCAGGGAGTTAAAGACACACTGTCATCGGCTTCTGGAGGGTGCTGAGCCCTGCTGCACACCAAGTCTGACCCAGGTTTCAGCTCATCCACCCCGCAGGGACCTAAACACACACTGCCATCAGCTTCTGAGTGGTAATGGGCCCTGCTGCAGACCAGGTCCGACCCAGGTTTCAGCTCCTCCACCCCGCCATCACCAGCTGGAGGCTGGCTGCTGCTCCTGCACCCTGCCATCAGCTGCTGGAGGCTTCTGTTCCTCCACCCCGCCATCAGCAGCTGGAGGCTGGCTGCTGGAGGCTGGCTGCTGCTCCTCCACCCCGCCATCACCAGCTGGAGGCTGGTTGCAGCTCCTGCACCCCGCCATCAGCTGCTGGAGGCTGCCTGCAGCCCCTGCACCCCGCCATCAGCTGCTGGAGGCTGGCTGCAGCTCCTGCACACCGCCATCAGCTGCTGGAGGCTGCCTGCAGCTCCTGCACCCCGCCATCAGCTGCTGGAGGCTGGCTGCTGCTCCTGCACCCCGCCAGCAGCTGCTGGAGGCTGGCTGCTGCTCCTCCACCCAACCATCAGCTGCTGGACGCTGGCTGCTGCTCCTGCACCCCGCCATCAGCTGCTGGAGGCTGGCTGCTGCTCCTCCACCACCCAACCATCAGCTGCTGGACGCTGGCTGCAGCTCCTCCACCCCGCCATCAGCTGCTGGTGGCTGGCTGCAGCTCCTTCACCCCGCCATCAGCTGCTGGTGGCTGGCTGCAGCTCCTTCACCCCGCCATCACCAGCTGGAGGCTGGCTGCTGCTCCTGCACCCCGCCATCAGCTGCTGGAGGCTGCCTGCAGCTCCTGCGCCCCGCCATCAGCTGCTGGAGGCTGGCTGCTGCTCCTGCACCCTGCCATCAGCTGTTCGAGGCTGGCTGCAGCTCCTCCACCCCACCATCACCAGCTGGAGGCTGGTTGCAGCTCCTGCACCCCGTCATCAGCAGCTGGAGGCTGCCTGCTGCTCCTGCACCCCGCCATCAGCTGCTGGAGGCTGCCTGCAGCTCCTGCACCCCGCCATCATTTGCTGGAGGCTGGCTGCAGCTCCTGCAACCCGCCATCAGCTGCTGGAGGCTGGCTGCTGCTCCTCCACCCCACCATGACCTGCTGGAGGCTGGCTGCAGCTCCTTCACACCGCCATCAGCTGATGGATGCTGGCTGAACGCTGGAGGCTGGCTGCTGCTCCCACACACCGCCATCAGCTCCTGGAGGCTGGCTGGCTGCTGGAGGCTGTCTGCTGCTGCTCCTCCACCCCGCCATCACCAGCTGGAGGCTGGCTGCTGGAGGCTGGCTGCAGCTCCTGCACCCCACCATCAGCTGCTGGAGGCTGGCTTCTGCTCCTCCACCCCGCCATCAGCTGCTGGGGGCTGGCTGCTGGAGGCTGGCTGCAGCTCCTCCACCCCGCCATCACCAGCTGGAGGCTGGTTGCAGCTCCTGCACCCCGCCATCAGCTGCTGGAGGCTGCCTGCTGCTCCTGCACCCCGCCATCAGCTGCTGGAGGCTGCCTGCACCTCCTGCACCCCGCCATCAGCTGCTGGAGGCTGGCTTCTGCTCCTCCACCCCGCCATCAGCTGATGGAGGCTGCCTGCTTCTCCACCCCGCCATCACTAGCTGGAGGCTGGCTGCTGGAGGCTGGCTGCAGCTCCTCCACCCCGCCATCAGCTGCTGGAGGCTGCCTGCAGCTCCTGCACCCCGCCATCACCAGCTGGAGGCTGGCTTCTGCTCCTCCACCCCGCCATCAGCTGATGGAGGCTGCCTGCTTCTCCACCCCGCCATCACTAGCTGGAGGCTGGCTGCTGGAGGCTGGCTGCAGCTCCTCCACCCCGCCATCAGCTGCTGGAGGCTGGCTGCTGCTCCTGCACCCCGCCATCAGCTGCTGG